>NC_036252.1:807136-975811 GCF_002742605.1 Olea europaea var. sylvestris
TTTTACATTTGGAAAATATATTTACAAAAAAAATTAAAATTAAATACATTTAAAAAAAATTAAAGTATAATATTATTTAAATAAATTAAGAAACAAAATCAAAGATTATTTCATAAAAAAAGGAACAAAATAAATTGTTAATTTCAGATAATATTCAATTATTAAATTATATAAATAAAAGATAATTATAAAAAAATGTCATTATTATTTAATCAAGTAAAAAAAAATTAATTATAAAATATATTTTAAAAAATTAAAAAAATTAAATATATATTTAAAAAAATTAAATGTTAACAGTTTTTGGCCGACTGTTAGAACAGTCAAGACAAGACCCGACTGTTAATAGTCGACGTCTTTCTCCCATTCCTCTCTTCGTCGGAAATCGCCATTTTTTACGACGAAAGGTTCAAAAAATTACAAAAAATTCACATTCTCTACCAAAGCACCACACAATCTAGTTACTTGTGCTAGTATTAAACCGAATAAATGTAAAAAAATTCAATTGATTAATAACAAAAGTTACAAATTTATGCGAGAAAACTAACCGAAATAGTTTCGCCCGGTGGTCGATAGCGATCATCAATCGAAGTCGTGGCGTCGGTCAGTCCATGGTTGATCGGACTGTTTCTGTGGCAACTGAGGCGTCGGTTTTCTTTTGGATCGGTCGGTTAGGTTTCGAAAACAATTTGTAATTTTGAAGGGTAAAATCACCATTTTGTGTGTAAAGTTATTTTTTAACTAATTTTTTTTTTTTTAATTGACTTAAGGGTTAAAGACCAATCTTAAAATTTGCTACATTGGTTGAATCATTTTTGTGTATTTCCTCTCGTTACGGTGAACTATTAGTATTACTATGTAATGAGTTTATAAATAATCTTAACGTATATTTTCCTCGTTCACAAACCAAACCCTAGATCCCAAAATCCGTAGCAATTCGACCACCTCAAGTCTGATATCCGGGTCAGATATTTGAAATTTTCATTAGGGAATCCAATCCGTCATTCAGGTTCGATTTTATGTCTTTTTTTATACTGAATTTTTGGTTTCTATTTTAGGAATTTTAATTTTGTTGCATTTGTTACAGTTTAATTTGTTGATTAAGCATGATATTTTCATAAAAATGTGTGAAATTAATAAGATTAAGTCAGCTGATTTTTTTAGTTCATTTAGTGATTTTGAAGTTTTGATGCTTATGATGGACACACGATTTGTTTAAGTAAATTTAATTTCCCAAATTATTGAATTTTGCAATACTGTCTTTTTTGCATCTACAACTTGGACGTTGTAAATTCCTTCGTAAATCACATTCTGATATGAAGATGGATCGTACCTTTGTATATTTCCAGTGATTGTTTTTACAAATTTGCCCATTTCCTTCTGAATGGAATGGCATAAATGATTTACGGAATACTGTCCAATTATACTAGGTTTTATGCTAATTAGAAGTGTATATGAGTGCACAATCCAATTATTTTTGTGTAGCCAGTGGTGCAAAAAAATTTCAAATGCGAAGAGTATTTGAATACAAAGTTAGTGTTTATCGTGGATTGTGAAATTGTAGATCCTTGACCATTTGCCTTTTCCGGATCGATGCCCTTTCTGGTTTTCAAAACAATGTTCTCACATGCCAAACTTTACGTAGAATATATATATATATATTTTTTGGTGTCACCTTTTAAATTTGAACTAAAAGTTTTTTAGTTTCAGGTTGTTGAAGAGAACTTATGTGATTTTTAACTTATCAACGCAGGATTTTTTGTTGATTTTTTTTTTTTTTTTTTTTGGGTTCTAATTTTGGAAAATGGTAATTTTTAATATATTTCATAATCAAGATAGTTTTTTGGTGTTTTAAACGTTACCTAGTAAAACCTGAAATAATATTTTCAAATGATGCATTTACAAATTTTTTGGATTAAATATTTGACTAGCTTATGTTTAATGGTGGGTAAACTGCATAAACATATATTTATACTTACCAGAAAGAGAAACCAAAATCTCTTATGTTTCTTCTCTTGTGCGACTTACCATCAGAAGCTAGACAATTAGACAAATGTGGTATTAAAAAATCATGACTCACAAAGGGGTACAAAGATCTTGATTGTTTATTATCAAACTTCTCAAAGGGGGTTTGAAGTACTTGTTAAATGTAAAATTCAAATCACGATATCTATCTATATAAAAAGAAGATCCTTAAAGGGAACTAAAATTATTTTTAAATTTCATTGTG
Organism: Olea europaea var. sylvestris; assembly: GCF_002742605.1. Taxonomy (NCBI): domain Eukaryota; kingdom Viridiplantae; phylum Streptophyta; class Magnoliopsida; order Lamiales; family Oleaceae; genus Olea; species Olea europaea. The sequence continues at coordinate 809,364 of NC_036252.1, forward strand.
CATGTATAAGTAAATTCACAACAACTGCATGCAACAGAGTCTAAATTGTGGACATTGGAAGCAAAACATATATTTGACAAAGAAACAGTTGTAACCTTGGCTTCTGTAGAATCACAGCGGCAGAGGCTTAATTCAGAGAATTGTTGCTGTTGTTAAAAAATTGATTCCCAATATTTTTCCTATGATCGTGTGAATTTTTGCTTTATAGGTTGAAGGTAAAATGACATTTTACGAGAGTGCAGCCACTATTTTTTGTAGTATTGAAGCCAAGGTTGTGAGTTTGAGAAGTATCAGAAAGAGTGATTCAACTCCACTTAGGTAATGTGACATTAATTGATAGGTAAAACACATTTTGTTTAACCTATCAACTAATACCACTCTGAAATTACAACCCTAGTGGGGTTACGAAACATTATTCTATCAGAAAGTATTTGCTTTTATAGTTTTTAACGTAATGGCTTCCAATTTGGTGTAGATGGTCTTGGAGAAATACCAGAAAGAGGCTGCTCCTCTCAATCACTCTTGATATTAAACAGAATACTATTTCATTAAGGTATAATATTTTCTGTAATTTCTAATAGATTACATTTTCAAATAATGCATTAAGACCCATGGGTAAGTTTTTCACTTTCATATACGAATTGATGATTATAAACACTATATTAACAGTGGAATTGATTTCCTACCTTCAGTGGACAAGATAAAAACTTATCGCCGTTAATTTGGCAAGAGAACCCTAATTATGATTATCTGAATTTATGAGTATTTCAAAGACAACCTTAATTATGATTTTCTGAATTTATGACTATTTCAAAAAATCATAATTAAGGTTCTCTTATTGCTTCAATCATGGGAAATTGATCAGGCTTGATGTTAACAGCTGGTATGTTGGGGAAATGGAAATTCATACCAATTTTTAATTTAAACACCTAAAACAAAAATCACAAAGGAAATTAACGAAAGATTAAAGCATTTTTATACCCAAATTCACTGGAAAGATTATTATTTTGATAAACAAATTGAGATGTGTGATTTTATCTAATAAAAACTAATATCATCTTACAGATTTAAAGACGAGATGAAGGCGGAATTGATTTCCGAATAATCTTCTTGCTGGCGACTTGGTTCCAACTGAGGGTGAAGTGCGTAGGAGTCAGAAATTGAGAATAGGTAGATACTCACAGCACTTCGTGGATCTACTGATAATGGACGAAACACCAGTTCAATATCTTCTCCGTCTTCATCCAGAGCAAGAGGGACTCAGTAAGCAGGAGGCAGTTCGTGCAAAGCTTGGAAAGTTTGGGCTCCCCAGCCATAACCACCTCACACCAATTGCTAAATTGTCCGGAGGGCAGAAAGCACGGGTGGTTTTCACTTCCATTTCCATGTCTAAGCCACACATTCTGCTCTTAGACGAGCCGACAAATCATTTAGATATGCAGAGCATTGATGCACTGGCTGATGCACTTGATGAGTTTACTGGCGGAGTTGTGCTAGTCAGTCATGATTCTAGGCTTATATCACGTGTTTGTGATGATGAAGAAAGAAGTGAAATATGGCTGGGGGAGAATGGCACGGTTGAGACTTTCCCAGGCTCATTTGAGGAGTACAAGGAGGAGCTTATCAAGGAGATCAGAAAGGAGGTTGATGATTGATGTGGCATGTATTCCTGGTTCAATTTTGGGTGAGAGATACGATTTTACTAGTGTTTTGTATGAATGAGCTTTACTTGTAATGTTATAAATATCCATCTTTCGCATGGTTGTCGTTTTGAGGTTATAAGAACCATTCATTTATATTATCACTCACTCACTTGCGCTCTTTCTTGATTGATTGTCAAGGAGATGGATCAGTTCAAGAAGCACTCTACAGTGCCTTTGCTTATGTTTGTTTTATTCTTAATGGATTTATGTATTTTGTTTCATATTTAATGTCATTGTTTTATATTTTGCCTCATTATAATTCATTAGCACCCATGGTAGACTTGCAGAACTTTGATTGCACTGTATCTTTTTTTGCTTTAGATAACAAAACATCATTAATTTTGAAGCCAAGCATTTACAGAAATTCTTCACTCCATTTCCATACCTCATAGTTTGAATGAGCTTAAAAGCTAGTACAATTTCATGTACCATCTGGAATTTGTTATGTAGGTAATCAAATAGTATTCTCCTTCCTGCACAATACAATCATTCTTTGTCATTGGAAATGAATGACGGGTTTGCCTGTTCCCAGCTTCTGATGACTGAACATTCTCAGAAATTTCGAAAATTATGATATGTTTGTTGTGTTCTATGGCATGTATATGGTTGAGTCGAGCCATATTTTGGCCAGCACTCTTAGTTTATTTGGAACTTGATGGCAATGAGAATTAATTGGTAGAGATGGATCCACATCTTTGATAATGTTCAACAAATTAGTGTATGTTGGTACAATATTATATTGGACGGAATAATGAATTTGATTTTAATTTCTTTTTCTTCCTAGACGAGTCATCCAGTAATACCCAGTTCTCCTGCCACGCCAGAAGTTTTTGAGGTTCGTTAGCCACAGTCTGCAGTCAAATTAGAGGTTTATATTGTTATTATCTTTTTGCCCTGACAGCCCTGTTATTTGTACATAATATTATACTGTTGAGCATGGTTGTGGAGAAACTTATTTAAAATTTAAGATAAATGGAGACAAACCCTTGGTCTTGTTGACTCTTCAGGGAACAATATATGAGGTCTTTGCTGTAAAGGTGTGAAATTTGTATGGCATTGTTTGTATGAATAAAGCTGAACTGTCAAAAGAAATTTAACATAGGAATTGATAGATATACACATTGTTGTGGGACTCGGTTGCATAAAAAATTTACGAAAAAAAGTGAGCCCTCCCTCTAACGTGAGTATTCTGTCGGGGGGTTGGTCATCCATTTTCTGGCATTGTAGCAAGTCTATTGTTTGTATAGGGTTTTCAAAGAAGAAAGTGAAAAAATATAGAAAAACTCATCTCGATCCCAATAAATATGACTCAACTGTGGAAATCTTGTTTCGTCACATCATTAGGTTCATTAATACATCATCTACAAAGACTCAATGAAAACAAGCCCTTTGCATAGTAGGCTATGTTCATCTCTATCTATTCCTAAGCTTCATGCTTGAATGACATTTGCTTCTGCGAATGAAACCTCAGTTGGGTCCGTGCAACATGTAATATCCAATTGACGAAACCAATTGAAAAAATGGTATTTTATGCTTTTATACAAATAATGGAGCACTCATTCTAGTGAAGATTTTCAAAATTGATAGTATTTGTAATGAGTAATCGAATACGAATTTGAAAAAAGATTATATCTTCATATAGATATTTATAAGCTCTATGAAACAATTAATTAGAAATACATTTTGTACGATAGCCCCCATCTGATGGAAAAATGATCACATTATGCTATCACAGTCTATTATTACATAGCAATTCAAGCTTGCTTATGTTCTGAAAGGCTGGGGACTCTGGTGCCACATTTAGTAGGTTGGGAACCTGAATGCCATTCTTAGCAAAGGTGAGCGACCTGCGTGAAATTTATCCAAGTTGTTTTCCTAAAAAAAATAAAAATAAAAATAAAAGGGAAAACTGTCTCTGCGTACTAGTACACAACGGAAATAAAACATTGCCTTATTTGAAAATTTCAAATCAAAATTTCCTGTAACAAATCTGAAAGACACCACAAGTAATGTAATACACTACAAATATAACTCGCTGACAAAAATAATCTGACTATTTAAGGCCTTGATAACTACATGTCCACAAAGTGATACAGGTACGAGATAACACAGTAGTAGTGAACTACAACGTAAACTCAAATGCAACCAGTGAGAAGGAAGAACTTTACAGCCGGATTGAAGGGTCGATCCCAAAACATAATAATGCATCATACGGTCCTTCAATCAACATGCGCATCCTCCTGACTGTTGTTGTGACACAGACGCATTTGTGTTGCTCGACTTGAGGTTGACATCAACCATGTCCTCTTGCTTTGCTGAGGATAGCGTCTCCATTCCTGGCAAGGCTGCAGCAATCTTGCGAAATAGTGCCTGAAACAATTGGCCTTTAAAGTTTTAGTATTGCATCTCTACTGAGCTTCTAAAAAAAGGAAAAAGAAGTGCAACTGTTGATCTGCCATCTATCAGGTGTTATTATGATGGAATAAAACCAACACTTTTGCCAAATTGTAATCAGAAGGAAACATATCAGAAAAGGTCCCATCATATTTATAAAGATTTAGTCCATCACTCAACTTGAACATTTGAAAGTAGAATCCATTACCGCTACTGCCACCTACCTTTATATTGAAGCCAGCCTTGGCACTTGTTTCAATAAACATTACATTTAGGTCACGAGCTTTGGCCTCTCCTTCCTCTATTGAGACTTGCCTAAATTGTTACCATGCACATAACGCATTAGAGTAGAATAATGTCAAAAGGAATTAAATACAAGAGCATTATCCTGATAAATATACTAGATATGATTCAAACTAATTCAATTTCGCTTTCATCATTGTAAAAACAATGCCAATAACAGTTTAAACTGATACTTAAATCATTAAATTGATCAATGAGCAAAGGTAGACCTAAATACTGATGCTAAGCAGAAACACATTTATTATCAAGTCATTCATGTCTCCTTGACCATTTGATGAAAGTTTACGAAAAAATAAAAATCAAAAATCAAAAGATTAGGAATCCAAATACAGTACGCATATTTTGAGCATTTCTAAATGAGCAAGCACTGACATAAAACAAACTTAAGGTTTATCAAACAGAATAATTTCACAATTATCTCCTGCACTATTACAGTAAAAAGCTTGCAATTTTACCCAGATAGTAATTTCCATAACCTCAGGTCCTCAGTAATAATATTTTGTTTTATTCTAATTGCTCGTAATTCCATTCATGGTTCAACTGCTGAGTTAGGACATTCATCCCTCAAATAGAGGTAACAAAATAACATAAATCAACAGCAGAAAAATATCAATTTAACAGTAATATCATACATGAAAAACAAAAATAAGGGAACACAAATATCATTCATCCCTCAAATAGAGGTAACAAAATAACATAAATCAACAGCAGAAAAATATCAATTTAACAGTAATATCATACATGAAAAACAAAAATAAGGGAACACAAATATCATTCATCCCTCAAATAGAGGTAACAAAATAACATAAATCAACAGCAGAAAAATATCAATTTAACAGTAATATCATACATGAAAAACAAAAATAAGGGAAAAATTAACAATCGCTGTACCTCTTTTCCACTAGGTCAGTTTTATTGCCAACTACCACAATGATGACATCACTGCCTCTCTCAGTGCGAACCTCCTCAATCCACTTTGAAGTGTTGAGGAAGGACTGCCTGCCTAGAAGGCATCAAAATAATAGGTAGAATTATCATCAATGCACATTTATAGAGCGAATATATAACACTCAATTAAAGTCAGCAGACATGAGAAAGGATTGGGAAATACAACCACCGTATGAACTCTTTTTCATGTGGTCATAGGTAGTTTCTTTAGAAAGAAATAGGCAACCATCTTTTTCTCTAAATTCTCAATTATCAAATTGTTATTTCAGTTTCTATGTGTGGTGTGACCATAAAATTACACTTTATAGGAAGATTCATACTTGCAACATCGTATACAATGACTGCAACAGAGGAGTCCCTTATGTAGCTTGGAATTAGACTCCTGAATCTTTCTTGTCCCGCAGTATCCCTGCACACATAATAATATAAAATAAAGTTCCCAAAGTATACAACTTTGCAAGAAATCCAAAGGAAATAAATCCAAAATTGGGGGTACAGTGACTGCATACATGCCAAAATGTGATTTATGACTATGCTTAGGGCCTTGCAGAAAAGAGAACATGAAATTACATGAACTAGCTCTCGAACACCTCTTTACCAGTACAGTCCCACTATAGAATAAGAAAGAGCTTTGCATGCCACCGTATACAGCCTTGACTGATAGGCCCGGTTGCAACATGGGATGGGAGAATGTGAAAAGGCATAGATTTCATAAATATAATCAGGATATGATATCAAACAGTGTACAGAAGAGTATGCACAAACGAATTAGCAGCTCAATAGTAGCATCTGCAATCTCTTCGACCCATAAATCAACCAAAGTGTCACTGTAATCTTTTGACCAATGATGATAAAAACTAGCAGGAGAATGGTTGCAATGTACTATAATTTTAACGCTCAGCATAATGATCGGTACTGCAACTATCTTAACCAAGCACGACACTATTACATATATGTTCAATATATGGTGGCATTATTTAAGCAAGAAACATATCTTACCAAAGCTGCAATCTTACTGTTCGATCTTCAAGGTACATTGTCTTTGAAAGGAAGTCGATACCAATAGTAGCCTGAAAAGCAATTAAAGGAAATCAAAACACATAAAGAATTTGTCACCTATTGCAGGACAGTCGCTGTTTAGACATGAAAAGTCCACTTTCAAGAGTATGCCATGCGTATCATAAAACTATTTCCCTTCTTTATTCGATATTTAATAAAACATGCAATCAAATAGACAAAATTTAATCATGTAATATGTAATTCAGTGAGTGCTCATATTGAACAAGAAGTTCTCTATGGGTATTTCGATCATTCATAACGACAATACAATTTTAGTTATGGTTGGTAAATGGAGGATAAATACAAGAAAGGTGAATGGAAAGAACTTGGATCAACAAATTAAGAGCATGTTTGGGAGTGATTTTGAGAAGTGATTTTTTGACCGTTAGGAGAAAAGTGGGGTCCACCTGTGAGAGAAGAAGTCAATTATGACGGCTGAAATAGCTAAAAAATGATTAAAAAAATCAATTTTTTTGGGGAAAAAATCAATCCTAAACAGGCTCAAATAACTAAATGCCAAAGCATAAGTAAAATGCATCTAAGATTGCTGTTAGAATTCAGATTCAGATATGATTGTAAGAATTAATCACACGAAATAAACTACTAGATTTCAATGAGAAGTTTTAGATGTGAACTAGGAAGTAGCAAGAGAACAAGTTGGTTGCTTGAAGATAAACATGTCCAATCTTAAATTTTAACGTTTTGAACAAAGAAGCTTGAATAATTTTGAAGAAAGAATCACATCCCCTACAGCAGGTATTCCATTTCATTCTTCTACAACTAAACAAATTGTTGCTTTAATTTTTGCATTAAAATCAACAGATCCAAAAGAGGGTATCATTTCTCTAAACTGATCGAGACTTTATATAATATTCTAGTTACAAAAAAAATAGACTTAGACTAATGTCTATTAATACATAAGATCATTCATGATAAGTACCAAATTACACACTATCTCAGCATCAGATGACTAAGATGAGATCATTGATATAAACAAGAACTCATTAGTCATTACCATAAGATCAGTAACCAAATTAAAAGAAATCTAAAACTCATCCCGGTGTGAATATACTAGTTAGTAATATAAACAAATCACAATAAATTAAAAAGGAAACTAAAAACTCTGAAAATGCGAACTAATTAGAAACTTTAGCAGTCAGATCCGTACTCTTCGAGCATATTAATACTTACATAAAATCAAATTTTGATGGCGATTAATCGATCTTTACCTGATAAGTGTTATCGAATTTATCGTACATGAATCTTGTGATAATACTAGTCTTTCCGACCGATTGATCTCCTAAGAACACTAATTTGTACTTCGCGAGAGCTGAAACCGGAGCCATCAATCAAATCCAGAAATGTCCAATGAATTGAATTCGGATCTTCTGTAAATGGAGCGGATCGGATTTTCCGATTGAGGTTTAAGGTCTCGCAGGAAAAATGTATCGGGAGATTCCGCCGGAGAAATCGATATGGCTTCGTAAGGCTAGTCCCTCTGCGGGCTTGCGTGTTTGCTTCCTCGAAATGAGATGTTTTTTTTTTTTATGGACTCAAAAATTATTTATATGACTTTAATAAAAATAAAAATAAACACTATGTCAAAGTGTGTCATCAAAAGGCTCTTTTGACGAGATATGATCGCTATTAGTTTATCTTTAAAATCATGTTTTAAAATAATTTTTAAATTAATATTTTAATTTAGGGGACGGATTTGACTCTTCAAACTCACACTCACACTCAAACTCAAACTCAAACTCAAACTCAAACTCAAACTCACCCTCTATAATTAAAAGTACTCAAAGTAGGTTAAAATAAAAAATAAGAAAATGATAAATATTTTTGAAAGTAATAAAATTAAGTGTTAAATATAAACAGCATGCTGGAGTTTACTCTCTAAATTTATGGATGTTCTCTAAATTATAGAATATCCTCTTTTAAAAATAGAAAGTCTATTAGAAATGTTATAAAGTAAATTATTGTAAAATTTTTAATTAATTAGATTGATCGAAATTAACCTCCCATAAAATTAGAATTAGAATCGGTTCGTGTTTGGATCGAAATCGATTGCACATCAGGTTAAATATAATCAAAATTAGAACGCATATTTCGTCATGTCCTATCTAATAATATATATATGTATGTATTTTGGCCATGTGAAAGGAATATTATGAAATTAAAGATACATATACTTTCGAAAGAAAAAATCGCAGGAAAGAAAATAAAGAAAAAGACATGAAGAGGGAGTAATCAAAACAAATCTCTTTAGGACAAATTTTACCGGTGCATTGGCGTCAATCAATGTATTTTGGCGGTACTTTTCTTGAACGGAACAAAAGGGAACTTAAATTGCTTGGGTAGAACTTTCTTTCTGACTTATGTTCGTCATCATTAATTTTCATTTTATTATATTTTTTTTTTAATTACACAATTTTTCATAAAATAATATTACACGTAAATTGAAAAATTTTCCTTCTTTTTTAACCACTTATTTTTCAAAAAAAAAAAAAAACACTATTCCGCTCATTTTCATTACCACAAAATGGGGACCAAACGGGGGCTGAAAAATAATCTTGACATTTTATTTCAAAAAGTAATTTGGATAGAATTTTTGAAGAGATGTGAGCTAGAAATCAAATTAGTATTGTCATTGATTTGGGGTGTGAATGAGGGATTCGTTTATATAGAATATTAAATGCCTCTTGAGAATGGATACACCTTAGGCTCCTCAACTCATCGAGACGAAAATACGCTTTAAAAAAATAAATTTTAAAAAACGATGACCATACAGGGGATAAATAATCCAAATTAGTGCTTGACCTAATAATGGACCCAATTAATTATAACAAGAATCGCTTGAAAATACGATCATGATTACAAGAAGCTTCATCAAGAGAACGATTCGATATGCAAAGTTTAGTAGATATAGCAAAGCATAGAAGAATTCGTAATCGAAATTTCTACATATATTTCTCTCACACTCCTCACAAGGTCGGAAGGGAACGACAAGTTGATCCTTGTGAGTGAGTATAATTTCATATTATAAAAATAGAACCGATAAAACAAAACATTTAGACATAATTCCACTGCGTCAAATGGCAGCCTTGTGAATTCATGATGCAGCTAACAGAAATGCTTGAACTGATATGCTCTCAAAATCCTTTCTAGTATGGCTTCGACTCGGTAGATATCGGCAAGGGGCGAAAGCCATGTTTGAGACTGGCTTGCCAAATTTTGTCAATGCTGAACATCATATTACCACACTCATTGACATTCCAGTCTTCTAAAGCATGCAGTATCCCGGCTACACGCCATGCGCTCATCACCCTCCTCGGTAACCAGTTCTGTCGTGCAATATCGAAAGAAAGTTTTCTCAAATTTAGTGTCGACCGCCTCATTTAAAAGGCGAAACTATTAAAAGAGAGAGCTTGATTTCTAACCTCACAAGAGTCTACATTCTCAAGATTCTTAGGAGTCAAAACTGCTGGTGTGTTATGGTAGAAGCAGTCTTTACGCAGTTTTTTTGGAGGAAATTGTGAAAAGGGAATGAACAATGCTCCTTTTGATGCCTTCATTTGTTCATTTTCGCTTAATCCATCTCCCACCAGCCATGTCTGCAAAAATAACATTGTAAATTAACTATGTATAATTTTATAACCACAAAAGCGGATAAAAAACATAATAATAAAGGATTTATCACCTTTGGAACATTTCCTTTGCAGAGGACCAAATTATTTCCAGCCTCATTGCTGAGCCTTGTTTTTAGATTCTTATACTCTTCCTCTTGTAACATATTTACCTACAATTATCGCAAGTTAAATAAGAAAGCCAAAGAAAAGGACAAAAGGCTTGATTGATCCCCGTAGGAGTTTGTGTCACATCTTAGTACCAGTGTGAGCGATCATTCTCTCAAATCAACTACTCACGGGTTTAATCTATGTAATGTATTGCCATGGCTATGCATTATGAATTCGTGTGTAGTTATATATGTCTTTTGAGTCTGAAATTCGTGTGTAATTAAGACAATTTGTTTATAAGCACTTCAAATACCTAGCTAATTCGAATTTTACCTCATGATTTTGTATCTTTTTTGTACGTGTTATAGAAATGATTAATGTAAGAAATAAAGGAACTATAGAAATATTTGGGCTAAAGCCGCATATATTGCAAGTAATTGGACAGTGGATGGAGGATATTTAGGTGCACAAGAAATTAACCATTTGTCGCACTAGAGTGGACACAATGAGGCAAGACAACCGGCACATTATGTGTCAGACGTTTCTCATTCTTGAGTACAAATCGAGTCTTGCTTACCAAACTTCCCTAAATTTCATCAGTTTGTAGGCCATGATTTTATGATGATTAAATAAATGTACCTTGATCCCCTCTTGGCATAATGCATGAGCAATGGCATAGGCAACCTTGGATAATTTGCCTCTTAGAACCACTCCATCTGTTCCTTTAGGAATGCTATTTAAAACAACAGCAACTGCCAAACTACTCCCATCTATCAACTTCACTTTTAGTGAAGGGTACTTTCTTATGTAAATTTCACCATTTCTATTCAGCTCCTCTTCCTGCACAATTACATGTACATTCATATTTACCAAGAAAAAGCCTCACGATAAAACAAGATACAATCTCATATAACGTGCTTGAAATCCTTTTTTCCTCTCTAACCGAAGGATCTATCACTCTCTTACGTCATAAACACAGAATTTTAAAGAAAAGGACTCCTTGTTTTTTGTTCGTTTATAAATAAGCACCTTTACGAAGATTTTGAATATGTTTTCCTAAGTTTAAAAGGTTAACCTATAAGTTACTTTGAAAGTAACCCTATTTTTATATTCTCAAATGAAGTAATATTTTTTAAGAAAAAATTAGTTTATAAAGAATAGAGTTGACAGTGGAACAACAACTTGCCTGATTCAATAGGCCAAGGCTCAAAACCTTGGTGCCCTTCACTTCAGCTTCAAGTATAGCCTCCTCAATTAGGTTATTGATGGACTCTCTTTGCCATTGCAAGCAGTACTAAAAATGTAGTAAGATTATAAATTGATGACGAATAGAAACTCGTACATACTAAACAAAACACTACAACTACGTTCTTACTTGTATTTTGTATTTCGGGATAGCCCAAGTTTGCAACTTGAGACGCTTGAAGACATTTCTCTCGACCGTAAAAGTTCGACCATAAATCCAAGTTACCATCATGGACCAAAGTGTGACAGGCCACATTAACCGCAAGTACCAAGTAGAATTGTGAGGTTTAGAAGCTAAGGCTGCAAACCCTAAACGTAAATGGTATATGGATTCCGGGGTTGTTAAGTGTGTAAGATAAATTACATCTGGCAATTCCTCCTTTCTCTGCACTGATTTCTCGTACAATGAGTCCGTAGAACTGTCCATTGTTCCGTAGATGTAATCGTAGAATGGCATGAAAAGTGAGTAATTGGTCCGAAACTGTGTGTGATGCAACGAATGAAACCTGTTAAACCAAATTTGCCTTAAAAAGTTACTAACTATAAGTAAATGAATAAGTTTAATTCATTACTAATCTTAGTAAATATACAGCTAATTTTCATATGTTCCATAAGATGTTCTTAGTTTTTCACTAAGGTATGAAATAATTGAGAACAATGAGTCACTATCGTGGTCCATGACTTAGGGCTGGAACCATTGTCGCCAAAAAATGAACTAAAAAAAATTCCACATGAGGTGGAACCATCTGAATCTTTCTTTAAAAGCATCAAAATACATGATAAATTTGACACTAAAATAATTTAGGCACGTTTTATTGAATAATCACGTTGTCTAAAACACAAAAATATTGTTACGAAAAACACGAAAGAAGTCGAGGTACGAGGTACTTACGATGGTGTGTACATGAGATACTTGAGAGGGGGAAATATGGAGAAAAGCCAATTTGGGATGAGCTCAAAATTGCAATGGCCTAAGTTGTTCATGACATCGATGAAAGTAATATAGCCAGCAATGGAAGCAATAGAGATAGTCCCCAAACGTATAGTTATAATAATTGGTGTTGCAAACAAAGCAAAGTATGCTATGTGTTCCGCGAATGGATGGGTGACAGCTGTCAGAACATGAAAAAATTCGGGTTAATTGAGATGCATAGCGGAGAGATGGTTAATTTTGAAAATATCGAAATTTCTAAATTTCGTTAGGGATGGACATAATCGAGTATAGTTCCATTTAGAATCGCACATATCCAAAATTAAATAAATTAAAAATGAAATTGAATTGAACAAAATCTAAAGCATGTTTGGTATGGATTAAAATTAGATTTTAATCTAAATCAAAATCAAACAATCAATATCAATCATATCTTTCATAGGTCCCACAACCTTTCAATTCATAATCTACTAAAAAAATATAATTTTAATCCTCACCAAACACCCTCGTATTATTTCAATCCTATTAAGGTACCGCAAATTTGGCACATTAAATATGTACGGTTCGTTCCAGCACAAAACCTGATATATGTTGGTGAAATTTCGCTTTCAAAAGTTTATGGCTTTAATGTGGCTCCAATTTAATTTTGACGAATTTTAAGCTGGGTTGGGGAAATGGGGTGTTACTATTTATTATATTATTACAAAATATAGATAAAATTTAATAAATCTTACATGTAATTGGCTCAGTGACAATAGACGAGTGGTGGTGGGAATGGTAGCGAGAGTAGAGGAAGTGGTGGTGCAGCGCTCGATGTAACCAGTAGTAGATGAACTCGACTAGACTAGCATGAAGCAAAATTGTTATCACCACCCCGTCTGTCCTCCATATGGGCAGATTATCAGCCCCTTTGAGGTACATTGATCCCAAATAGAATAAACTCCCACTGAATATTATCTGGTCATCCCTGCAAATACTCATGAAAATTTTACTTTATTCAAAAATAAAAAGAAATGGGTTTAGTTACAATTTCATCATTGTTGTCATGTTAGTAAAAAACCTATTAAGGTTTATTAAGTAGTGTATTTGAAAAGTCAAAAATTGCTTCTGAAACTAAAAAACTGCTTTTGAATATGTTCGAATAATTTTCTAAAAGTACTTGTCCTGATTATAAGAACTTTTAGAGAAAGTTGTTTTAAGATAATTTTCATAAGGAAGCTCTTTTATAATAAGTAAAAACAAAAGATCTCATAAGTTAAAAATCGAATGGAAATTCGTGATTTGGATAAAAATGGCCGTAAATTTGATATTTAAGGCACAGTTGACAAAATGTCAAATCAAAAATTCTCAAAAGCTCGAAGACTACGGAAACGATTATTCACAAACAAAAATATAATAGACCATTTATATCAAGTGGCACAAAGTTTTAAACGAGGCAATTTAACTTGATAGCAAAGCAAACAAAGGGCCTCATTTATGAATTTTGTCATCGTTTCCTTCATGAACTAAATTTATCTATAAAAAAAAAAAAAAAAAAAAAAAAAAAAAATTTTGAGATTAACAATGGGAAAATCAAGAATTGAGAGAGAGATCTCTCACTTGCATCCTTTACCATATACAGATATGTCGCACGAATTATGAATGGACTTAAAACCAGATACTGCATTCACAAAGCACAATGAGATGATCAGTGTTAAGAATGAGATATGGTGGGGTGGAGTAGGGTGGGATAGAGTACAAGGGACAATGAAGAAAGTACAGTACCTTGAAACTCCCAAGTCTTGTCCATGGCCATTCAGTGAGAATCCCAGGTTTGGAAGCCATGTCTACTCTTTGGTCTTCACTTCTACAACTTGTGAATCTAATGAGGAACTAACTACACATACATATAGGTAGAGATATGTGTCCGCTAGAGGCATGTTTGGTATTGAAGATTGTGATTAAACCATTGGAAATTTGATTATCATAACACTTAGTACCATCCTATACTACGTAACAAGTGCACTTCTTTGTTTATTGTGGGTTAAAGAATACAATTAGCTACTCAACTTGTAAAATTATGTCATTATCGTCGTCAAAGTTTCTTTTTTTAAAATGATCATTGAACTTTTATTTCTATTTTACTCCGAGCACTTTCAGCCCATTTGACATAACTTTTGATTTAAAAAATCAAAAGTTACTTCTAATATTAAAAAATTACTCTGAATCTATATAAATAGTTTCCTCAAAGTAAAGAATCTTACAAAAAGGGTTACTAAATGAAGCTAATCCAAGAAAGTTTAATCGGGAAACTCTTCTAGTACTACGAACTGTTTTAATTATAAACCAGTTCAAACATTGACCTTAAAAACATAAATAGTACAGGTTGAACCGACATCGATCAACTTGGTGGTACATAATAAAATTTGATGTGAACTAACCACTTGACATGTACATGTCATTAATTGGCTTGTTATAACATTTTTTTAACTTTACAGGTTGTAACAAGTAAAAATATTTATTTTCTCGATTTAACTGACCAAATGTTGACGAAATTACTTTAGAATAGTCCCTTTTTCGACTCAATTCATGGAATTACTTACTACACATGGACTAGCATTTAATGACTTACTCCCGTTTCACGTTCAAGAAACCTTGGAGGGGATGTACTTCGTGATTAAATGGCTGGTTGACACTTTTCATAAGGACATTTATTTTTGTTGCCAACCCAGAACATTGGGTAGTTGAATATTAGGTCAAGTAGAATAACATACCCATGTGCTACATGCAGATAGCGTTGTCTCAATTTTCTGCCCAACTTTAGCAAGAGAGTCAAATGAATTTAAGCCAATGCAAAAGGTACGTCGTATATGATAGTTTAGGGTTTTATGGTACTTGTTTAGAATTTCTAGGTTGTTTGTCCCTCATTTAAAAAAAAAAAAAAAAAAAAATTCTTGGACTCATTTTCAGTTATATATTTTATGAAATTCACAATTTTTTTCAATTTTTTAATCAAACAATTGAGTTCAAATTTCTAGTGACGTAGAAAAATGGACCACAAGAAGTGTTTTCCCTTTTTAAGCATATTTTTTGTGGAGAGGTTGATATCCACAAAAAGTTGTCGAGGCAATGTTTTGAAAACTAGTCGAATGTTAATTGGAAAAGATAAGTGATGTAGGATATTGTCATCACTTTGCTCAAAAGATATAGCATGTGACATTAATATAATTCAATCTATATCATCCAGATTCGAGGCCACGAATTCACAATATAAGTTTAATTACAGATTCAATGCTCTAATTTCTTGACTACTGTGGACCTTTATTCCTTTATATGTCATTCGAGCACCATAATTTTAGTGTTCCAATCTATAAGTTTAAAAGCAACCTTGTTGCACCCAACAATTCCTCCATCAACATGTCATACTTGTAACTCAAACTCATAACCATAACTGTGTACATATAATCACCATCATTCGAGTGATTCATTTCCCAAATCTTTCAATTGTTATAGTCGTCACCACTAACATTTTCAACCATTGCATGTGAAACCCTTTTGGATGTTTCCATCCATTTTTTCGTCAATTGACAAAGAAAATAAAATTTGATTTTCTTTGACCAATTAAGTGGAGGGTAAAATGATGACTTTATAATATTAACATATAAAATAATAAAAATACCAATAAAAAATGGAAAAGAAAAATAAATAACCCTTCTACCAAAACCAAACTAGAAAGGCCCACCCCCATTTCACCCCGTGGACCAACCGTCGCCAACCTACACAAAAATATGCCCATAGCAGCCACCACCATCCCTTAAACCACCAAACGTCGCTACGGATGGCAAAAAAATCTGTTCAACCTGATGCCCTTGGGCCCCGCCTCGAATGGGGTGGATAATACCCACCTAACCGGGTACATGGGATGGGTATGGGGCCAGAGTCATTGTCCCGAAGCGAGTATGGGAGAGGTACGGGAAACATAGTCCCCGCCCCGTTACCCGCCTAGTTTAATATTAATTCAAATTTAACTTTTTATCAAACAAAAATAATAGATTTATTATCCATTTTAAATATAGCATAAGTTGTTTTTAACAACATGGTAAAAAGGCATTACTATTTACTAAGGACATAAAAAAATAAGTAAAAAATTAAAAAACAGAAAGAAAAAATAAATCGGGCCAGAAATGGGGAAAGAGACTTGCCCCACCTCAACCCGAACCCGCCCCGTCCCGCTTTAATCGGGTATGGGTATGGAATAAGATAACAAAAATATCCAACGGGACGGGGGTGGAAATGGCCAACCCATCCTCTACACGCCCTGTTGCCACCGGGAAACGTCGCCCACTGAAAATCAAACACGAAAAAAAAAAGAAGCAAAAATCGTGGTCTCAATTCAGCAGCGGGGGGCGAAGCAGATTTATTCACTACCAGATTCGATAGTTCTGACATTTTGGAGAATCGAATGTTTTCTCTTCGTTCATTTTCAGGCCAAAGCAAATATTTGAAGTTTCGAAAATGCAAAATTCATGGTTGCTATAATTTTCAGTCTTCTCAATGTTGAAGATGTACAGTTGTTCATCTCAGAGGAGGTGATGGCGCTGGTATAGATGGGGTTGTCAATGGTGGTGGTTGTGGAGGAAAGGAGGGAGGAAATTGTGTATTTTGATTGGGTGCTTTTTTGTTGATTTCATGTTCAACAATAATTGCCGCAAGAGAATTTATTGGTGGAAATATTGGAGGGATGGAGAAGGAACAAAAGAAATAACACAAAAATTGCAGCAACAAGACGAAGAAATTAGGAAATTGTCAAGAACAACTTCGAAGACTTGAACGCGAAATCGCTATCTTCAAACGTTATTTGCCTCCTCTTCGATATTTAAGGGTATTCCAGCAAATGATTTGAAAAATTATAATAAGCCCTGTAAAGAATTTCATGAAAGCACAAAGTAAAATTCTCCAAAACTTGAAGAATACAATAAGAGAAATGAATATGAATGTAAACCAGGATTTAATCTATGTTGAGGAATGAGGAATGAATTTAAAGTGTTTTCAATATCTCTTTGCCTTGAACATGGCTCCTTTATACATAGGCCTTGTTTATATACACGAAATGGTGCCAAAAAACTCAAGAAATCACCAAAATCAATTTTGTAACATTCAAAAAACGGCCACTAGTAGTCACAAAATAGTACCATGCGACCGCATGGTGTAATCCCATGCGGTCGCATGGTTTACTCCAAAACGCCCGTTGAAGTTTCGGGCTATAGCCATGTGATCGCATGGCCAAATAGCCTATGCGGTCGCATGGCTTAATCTTGTAGCCACCATTTCCATTTTTTTCCATACTCAATCTGTTGATTTTGAACAACCAATTCACAACGTTTGTCATCCCGAAAAATGGTGAAATCCCGTCGCATCTTGAGGAAGCCTATCTCTTGATCTGAACTTGTAAACGGATTTAATGGAATTATTTAAAGAAATTTATAGAAATGGAGGTGAAAAGAGCAATCGTTGGTAGTGGGGTAGGGTGGATTGGGAAGAAGAGGTCTTTTCTCTCCTTTTTTTTTTTCTTTTGTTATTTAATGTGGTAAATCTGATAATACCATTTTAGCCTCTTTGAAATTGATTAAAATGTGATCAAAACTAATTTTTAGGGTCAACTGACTACAAACAAGATAAAAAATCATCCGAAAGGGCTTTACATGCAATGATTGGAAAAGTTAAGGGTGATGATTTTGCAACGATTGAAAGGTTTGAGAGAAGTCTACTAGACTGCTAGTGTTTCAAATGTTTGAAACTCTGCAATTATCCCTAATTTATAGGACCATTTTGAATTTGCATTCTGCCAGCTAGCTAAATTTGTCATGCTCATATTCGGTGCAAATTATTCAAAATTTATTTTTATGTACACATTTTTTCAAAAAAATATTTTTCTCTACTTTTTAATTACTCATTTTTTTTTTTTTTGAAAGCCTGTGTGTTAATTTATTTGGTTATGTTCGATTTCAACTTATTGTGCTAAAGGTTTCTTGATTTAACAAAAAGCGGAATTTTTATAAACCATTTTTTTTCAATTTAAATTATTTCTTGTGGAAAGAATTATTTTTGCTCTTCCCAAGTGGTATGGTAGATTTGTAGTTTAAAAAATAGTCAATTCACTCTTAGTTAAATTTCAAAATATCCAAAGGAAAAGCTACGATATTTAATGCATGAACCGACTCAAAAAGTAAGTTATTTATAGAATTTATTGCATTGATTTATAGAATTTATTGCATTGAAGTTGTACACTTGCAGATTAAAGCTGTCAAGAAAAGTGATCAGACCATATGCATTTCTAGCGCCTGTTCGAGGGAATTGAAATTTAAGTTTTTAAGTAAATTTTAATAAAGTTGATTAAATGTACAGTTAAAATTTTTTAATCTCATAGGATATGTGTTTAAAATTAATTATTAATTTAAATTTAAATAAGAATTTATATTTTAATTCTTACCAAATAAAGATGCAATAATTATATATTACTAAAAAAGTAATAGGGATCTCACGTAAGTAATTTAGAGATCAGCACTGTTGACATGGGTAGTGAAAAGGTTGACCTTCAATTTTATTTATACTTTCAACAAAATTGTCCTTTTGTGGAATTTAGCCCATTTTTTATGATCATTATTGCGTAAAAATAATGTTTTGAATATTATTTTTTAAAGAATGTGCAGTTAAAAAGTAAAAAAAATTTAAATTTAGGTATAAAATATTTTTTTGTGTGAATATATAATTTAAAATGAGTATGAAAAAAAATAACTTAAAGGGTGTCAAACATGAACTTAATAAATTCTTGAACGAAACCATGAAGATGGATGAAATTATTATAAAAATTGAAGATAATAAAGAAGAGATGACAAAAAGGAAATTGAGGACGAAAGTAACTGCATTAATACATGAACGACCAAAAAGCAAATTTTTTATGAAATTTTATTGAAGTCAATGCGACAAACCTGCTAAATAGGCTGTCAGCCAAGCGATATTGTACGTATTTCCACCATTCACGCCACCGTGGTGGAGCTTTGATTTAGACTACTCGTACGAGGGCTCGATGTTTTTTAAATTTAGGTATAAAATATTTTTTGTGTGAATATATAATTTAAAATGAGTATGAAAAAAAATAACTTAAAGGGTGTCAAACATGAACTTAATAAATTCTTGAACGAAACCATGAAGATGGATGAAATTATTATAAAAATTGAAGATAATAAAGAAGAGATGACAAAAAGGAAATTGAGGACGAAAGTAACTGCATTAATACATGAACGACCAAAAAGCAAATTTTTTATGAAATTTTATTGAAGTCAATGCGACAAACCTGCTAAATAGGCTGTCAGCCAAGCGATATTGTACGTATTTCCACCATTCACGCCACCGTGGTGGAGCTTTGATTTAGACTACTCGTACGAGGGCTCGATGTTTCTTTATGATAAGGATAAGGATATTTGGGCAAAGCTTGGAGGGATGTTTCCTTTATGTATATGGATAAGGATATTTAGCCCCTGTTTGATGCTCATTACCTGAAAATGAAAATGGGGGGAATAGTATTTTTTTAGAAAAATTGGTGGTTGAAAAAGAAGGAAAAGTTTTCAATTTACGTGTAATATTATTTTATGAAAGATTGTATGGTTGAAAATAGGAGAGAGAAAAATGTAATGTAATTTAATTTAATGGGGATCAAATAGGGGCTTAGACAGGACCATCTAAATAGGGGGCTAATCGCCAATTAGGCCCCTTGGATGGACCAGCATCGTCAATGTATAAAGTAGAGATTGTTTCCTTGCGGTATGTGGAAGGGTAATCTGCTGCATTAAAATTAAAATTAAACTAGCAATTAGATTTTAGAATCGAAAATGATCATAAATTTTGACGACAATTTTAATTTCACGAATTCATCTTGATGTAGATGGTTAATGATTGTTGTTTCCACAATTGAAATTAAGAATTCAAGTATTGATAACTTCCTCCAATTCCACCTCTGCTATCTCCACGAAAGTTCACTTTCAAAACTTATAAAATAATAGATTTGTCATGTTAAGCCCCTGTTTGAGATCCATTCTACAACTATTATTATTATTTTTAATAAACTCATTTTTAGTCAAACATTTTTTCAATAAAATAATTTTATAGATAAATTAAAAAAATTTCCTTACTTTTCAACGACACATTTACTTATCATCTTATATAGTATAAGCTGAAAAAGGGGTTTTGAGCCTCTCGTCTACTTCCTGCGGCCTGAAGGCTTCAGTCCATTTCCTCTTTGCTTTTCGTTTTTTTCTCCTTTGTCTCTAATAAATCACAATTATAAAATTCATTTCACCCGAAAATGGGGCACAAACAAGTCATTTAAGTTTAGCCCCTGTAACCTTCGTCTTGGGAGGAAATTTAAATTGTAATTTTTTAGAATGTGTGCTTAAAAATAAAGAAAAATTTTAAATTTACGGATAAAATTATTTTATGAGATAATGTGTTATTAAAAATGAATTTTAGAAAAATAGAGTCCAAACATGTTCTTAATTCATTCACTGTAGGTAGTACTATTTCCAAATCTTGCACCAACCCCAACTTTTGTATCAAAATTATACATGAACTCACATATTTTGGTCTCATCCATATATAAGTAGATGTGCCTTTCTACAATTTTTGGCCATCAGTAAATTTGATCGACTCCTAATTTGATTAGATTGGGCTAAATGAGGCTCGCAGTTGCATGCGTAAGAAAAGTCATGAAATGCGTGAGTCAAAATCACGTGAAATTACGTCTTTAAAAAATTCTATATTTTTTTTTTTTTTTTTTTTTTAAGTTGTGGACCTTGTGGTTGTGGTGGTTTTTGTTGGTAGTTGGCGATGTTTTCCAAAGTCGTGATATTGGTGGTGTTTTTTTAGTTGTTGAAGCGGTAGTGATGGTTGTGTTTTGATTGTATCAGTGGAATTAGGTGATTATTGTTGGTAGTGGAATTGGCGATGGTGGTAGTGTCGACGGCGAGATGGTCGGCGGTGGTGACGGGGTAAGGATGGTGGAAAGTGGCGGTGGCAGCAGTGGAGGGGGTGGTGGTATGTAATGTGACCAATTATTTACCTTGTGACTGACTATTTGTTTACCCGTGATCTATAATTTTATTTAAATAAGAATTTATATTTTAATTCTTACCAAATAAAGATGCAATAATTATATATTACTAAAAAAGTAATAGGGATCTCACGTAAGTAATTTAGAGATCAGCACTGTTGACATGGGTAGTGAAAAGGTTGACCTTCAATTTTATTTATACTTTCAACAAAATTGTCCTTTTGTGGAATTTAGCCCATTTTTTATGATCATTATTGCGTAAAAATAATGTTTTGAATATTATTTTTTAAAGAATGTGCAGTTAAAAAGTAAAAAAATTTTAAATTTAGGTATAAAATATTTTTTGTGTGAATATATAATTTAAAATGAGTATGAAAAAAAATAACTTAAAGGGTGTCAAACATGAACTTAATAAATTCTTGAACGAAACCATGAAGATGGATGAAATTATTATAAAAATTGAAGATAATAAAGAAGAGATGACAAAAAGGAAATTGAGGACGAAAGTAACTGCATTAATACATGAACGACCAAAAAGCAAATTTTTTATGAAATTTTATTGAAGTCAATGCGACAAACCTGCTAAATAGGCTGTCAGCCAAGCGATATTGTACGTATTTCCACCATTCACGCCACCGTGGTGGAGCTTTGATTTAGACTACTCGTACGAGGGCTCGATGTTTCTTTATGATAAGGATAAGGATATTTGGGCAAAGCTTGGAGGGATGTTTCCTTTATGTATATGGATAAGGATATTTAGCCCCTGTTTAATGCTCATTACCTGAAAATAAAAATGGGGGGAATAGTATTTTTTTAGAAAAATTGGTGGTTGAAAAAGAAGGAAAAGTTTTCAATTTACGTATAATATTATTTTATGAAAGATTGTATGGTTGAAAATAGAAAAGAGAAAAATGTAATGTAATTTAATTTAATGAGGATCAAACAGGGGCTTAGACAGACCATCTAAATAGGGGGCTAATCGCCAATTAGGCCCCTTGGATGGACCAGCATCGTCAATGTATAAAGTAGAGATTGTTTCCTTGTGGTATGTGGAAGGGTAATCTGCTGTATTAAAATTAAAATTTAACTAGCAATTAGATTTTAGAATCGAAAATGATCATAAATTTTGACGACAATTTTAATTTCACGAATTCATCTTGATGTAGACGGTTAATGATTGTTGTTTCCACAATTGAAATTAAGAATTCAAGTATTGATAACTTCCTCCAATTCCACCTCTGCTATCTCCACGAAAGTTCACTTTCAAAACTTATAAAATAATAGATTTGTCATGTTAAGCCCCTGTTTGAGATCCATTCTACAACTATTATTATTATTTTTAATAAACTCATTTTTAGTCAAACATTTTTTCAATAAAATAATTTTATAGATAAATTAAAAAAATTTCCTTACTTTTCAACGACACATTTACTTATCATCTTATATAGTATAAGCTGAAAAAGGGGTTTTGAGCCTCTCGTCTACTTCCTGCGGCCTGAAGGCTTCAGTCCATTTCCTCTTTGCTTTTCGTTTTTTTCTCCTTTGTCTCTAATAAATCACAATTATAAAATTCATTTCACCCGAAAATGGGGCACAAACAAGTCATTTAAGTTTAGCCCCTGTAACCTTCGTCTTGGGAGGAAATTTAAATTGTAATTTTTTAGAATGTGTGCTTAAAAATAAGGAAAAATTTTAAATTTACGGATAAAATTATTTTATGAGATAATGTGTTATTAAAAATGAATTTTAGAAAAATAGAGTCCAAACATGTTCTTAATTCATTCACTGTAGGTAGTACTATTTCCAAATCTTGCACCAACCCCAACTTTTGTATCAAAATTATACATGAACTCACATATTTTGGTCTCATCCATATATAAGTAGATGTGCCTTTCTACAATTTTTGGCCATCAGTAAATTTGATCGACTCCTAATTTGATTAGATTGGGCTAAATGAGGCTCGCAGTTGCATGCGTAAGAAAAGTCATGAAATGCGTGAGTCAAAATCACGTGAAATTACGCCTTTAAAAAATTCTATTTTTTTTTTTTTTTTTTTTTTTTTTAATGATGGGGGAATCTCAACCGCTACTCTTCGAGTCCGTATTGGGTAAATTCTCGGACTAACGCAATAGCCTACAAATCACGTCAATCAGATAAATCGCACTAAGCAAACCCGGTACGACAGACTCGACCGAGAAAGTATTGTTAAGGAAAATCGAACTCGTGACCAAAGACCTCCACTCTCATCTACTTCACCAAATCGGCCACCCCATGAGGGCCAAAAAAAAAAAAATGAAAATGAAAATTCTGAATTTTGTAACTTACTTTTGGTGAGTACATTAAAAAATGAAAATTCGAGCAGTCGTCGGACTAACGCAATAGCCTACAAACCACGTCAATCAGATAAATCGCACTAAGCAAACCCGGTACGACAGACTCGACCGAGAAAGTATTGTTAAGGGAAATCGAACTCGTGACCAAAGGCCTCCACTCTCATCTAATTCACCAAATCGGCCACCCCATGAGGGCAAAAAAAAAAAATGAAAATGAAAATTCTGAATTTTGTAACTTACTTTTGGTGAGTACATTAAAAAATGAAAATTCGAGCAGTCGGTTACAGATGAGCATAGGAAGATGAATTGCTTAGTCACCCATCTAGACAATTTGTTTAGGAATTGAACTAGTTTAAATACGACTTCCTAACTTCTTCAGCGGAATACGGCGTCTAGAAAAGAACAAGAGAGTCCCCATACCCGACAAGCCTATGAGGTATTATTTATAGGTGTCTAACCTCCTATAACTACTAGGCAATTATTATCCACTTGTCCAATGCAATACGCCCATTCACGATACGGGTTTTTCACTCGCTAAGTGGTTAACCTTCATCTACAAATTAGATGATAGAATTAGTGATAACCGTCAAACAGTTTTTAATTAGTTCCAAGGATGTCCGAATGGTTTGGATAGTAGTGATCGGTATAGCATGGCAATAGTCGAGCAAGCGTAGCGATAATTAGGCTAATATGGTGATAGTCGAGCTACCATAGAGGTATTTAAACAAGCATAACGATAATCGGACTAACATGATAGCAGTCGCCATATCGTAGTAGATATCACCTGACATAGCAAGAGTTGTCTTCACTCGATTGCTCATCGCAGTTCATTGTTTGAACCACATAGCACGAGCAGAAATCTCCCGACATAGAGAGATTTGTCTTCACTCAATTGGGCATCGCATTGCATTGCTTGAACCACATAGCACTAGGAATGAACGAGCCATCATAGAAAAAAACTTCCATTACCTTGGCTACTATCACAATATAAAGTCATTGGGTTAATTATATGAATGGTTATTAAACTTTGTGAAGTATTACTACTTAATAATTGAGCATAAAAATTTATTTCAACGATCACTAAAATTCGTGAAGTATTAGTACTTAATAACTAAATTTAAAAATATATCTCAATGGTCACTGAATTATGCACCGTATTATCCCTCCATCACTCAAATGAGAAAATCCGTTAAGTTCAACACACGACGTTGAATTGAGTGATAGATAAGTAACACGCTTCATACTTCAGCGACTATTAAGATACATTTTTTAAGTTCGGTTATAAAGTAGTAACATTTAGTAAAATTTGGTGACCATTTTTTAAGTTTAGCTATTAAGTAGTAACAATTTTTTCCTTCAAATTCACCTACGTGAAAGAAGAAACTAAAGAAAATGAAGTGAAAAAAAGTGGAAAAATCAAATTGAACTTAGTTATCTTAGTATAAATTTTAACATTTTTATACTTTTATTTAATTTTTCTGTCAATTTCTGTCATTATTCCTACAGCCTCTCTTTCAATATTTTTATGGTGAACTAATAGCCATTGATCTAAAATCAAACATACTTTCATTGTGATTTAGTCACCCATCTAGACAATTTGTTTAAGAATTGAACTAGTTTAAATACGACTTCCTAACTTCTTCAGCGGAATACGGCGTCTAGAAAGAACAAGAGAGTCCCCATACCCGACAAGCCTATGAGGTATTATTTATAGGTGTCTAACATCCTATAACTACTAGGCAATTATCATCCACTTGTCCAATGCAATACGCCCATTCACCATACGGGTTTTTCACTCGCTAAGTGGTTACCCTTCATCTACAAATTAGATGATAGAATTAGTGATAACCGTCAAACAGTTTTTAATTAGTTCCAAGGATGTCCGAATGGTTTGGATATAGTGATTGGTATAGCATGGCAATAGTCGAGCAAGCGTAGCGATAATTAGGCTAATATGGCAATAGTCGAGCTACCATAGAGGTATTCAAACAAGCATAACGATAATCAGGCTAACATGATAGCAGTCGCCATATCGTAGTAAAGGTCACCTACCATAGCAAGAGTTGTCTTCACTCGATTGCTCATTGCAGTTCATTGTTTGAACCACATAGCATGAGCAGAAATCTCCTGACATAGAGAGATTTGTCTTCACTCAATTGGGCATCGCATTTCATTGCTTGAACCACGTAGCACTAGGAATGAACGAGCCATCATAGAAAAAACTTCCATTACCTTGCCTACTAGCACAATATAAAGTCATTGGGTTAATTATATGAATGGTTATTAAACTTTGTGAAGTATTACTACTTAATAATTGAGCATAAAAATTTATTTCAACGATCACTAAACTTCGTGAAGTATTAGTATTTAATAACTAAATTTAAAAATATATCTCAATGGTCACTGAATTATGCACCGTATTATCCCTCCATCACCCAAATGAGAAAATCCGTTAAGTTCAACACACGACGTTGAATTGAATGATAGATAAGTAACACGCTTCATACTTCAGCGACTATTAAGATACATTTTTTAAGTTTAGTTATAAAATAGTAACATTTAGTAAAGTTTGGTGACCATTTTTTTACGTTTAGCTATTAAGTAGTAACAATTTTTTTCCTTCAAATTCACTTATGTGAAAGAAGAAACTAAAGAAAATGAAGTAGAAAAATCAAATTGACCTTAGTTATCTTAGTATAAATTTTAACATCTTTATACTTTTATTTAATTTTTCTGTCAATTTCTTTCATTATTCCTACAGCCTCTCTTTCAATATTTTTATGGTGAACTAATAGCCATTGATCTAAAATCAAACATACTTTCATTGTGATGGATGGACATCAACAAAAGTTTTATTTTTATTCGATTTATAGATCTTTGATTCTATATTTTCCCCTTCATTTTCTTTGATTTCTTCTTTCACGGATGTCGATTTAAGGGGTTTATAATTAAATTTAAAAATATATCACAATGGTCATTGAACTATGTCAAGTGATATGATTTCATAGTTGAACTTAAAAACTTGTCTCAATAATCAATGAATTATGTACGGTATTATCCATCTACCACTTAAATTGATGTCGTTTGTTGAACGTAACAGATTTTTCCCTGGAGCGATGGATAGGCAACACATTGCATAGTTCAATGATCATTAAGATACATTTTTTAATTCAATTATAGATTAATAATGCTTGATGAACTTCAGTGACCATTAAAATATATTTTTAAGTTCAGTTATTAAACAAAAACATTTGACAACATTAACAATTCACGCCTGAAGTTATTCAACGGTGCAGGGGAATTACTATAAGTTTGTGATTATCACGATTTTTTATTTGCTAATTGTTTGCCCCAAGAGTTCAAATTGACGAGAGGAGTCATTTTAATCCAATCCGAGTACAAACCGTTCACGAAAACTAGTCAACGATAATTGTAAAAAGTCAACTTCCATTTATGCGTGTATATAATCAATTCATGAGTTTGCGTAGGATTTTAATACGAAAGTAAATTCAAGTGTAGTTTTGAAAGAAGAGGTAAAGTTTGTATACCACGTGCATAATTGACCTGCTAAATTGTTTGTTACAATAATTACCATGGATGCTCCGTTTACCGTTGAGTTGTTCCATTAGTTTTTACGAACAAAAGTCAAACAATTATTCTGCTCAAACAGAGCTTGTGATAAGCTCCTAATTCGAATTTCAGATCAGGGGCTATTAGTGTAGCCCCTCTCGAAGTCAAATTATGTATAAATAACAAATAAATTCATGAGCTCATGTATGATTTATATACAAATTTAATTTATAATTCTGATATAAATGGTCAAATTTGCACAGAATGCGTATAATTAATCATAATAAATAATTTTAATTTTTTTTAAAAATATTTTCAATACCGTAATTTCAACTTGGTGGGGGCAACCTATTAATGACAATTACGTGTTTTCATTTCACAGTGAATTGTGGGGGTAAAACCATTTGTGCAGGGACTTTTACCGGGATTTAGTATCAGGGAGCTAAAGTTAAAAACCGTATTGGGTGTTGGAAAAGAAGAAGAAGATAAAAACAGACTAATTGTTGGAATACTTTCAAATATGGGCTTCACATTCGATTGTAAATTTTACGGGTTAGATATAGGGCTCATGATGATATTTGTGATTGGACAAAATTTATTAAGTGATCAATTGAGTCATTTACACTTTACAAGTTGTATTTAATATTATGTGGTAATTTTAAGTACGTGGGTCGAAAATATATGTAAATCCTAATTAGAGTTTAAATCGAAATGGGAAGGCTTGATAATTTCCTATATAGAGGCTAGGTCTTCTCTTTTACTAGCTTGTCCCATTGACAGCTAATAACTTGTGAGGAGCAAGGAGAAAAATATCTAACTTCCATTATTTATATCAATTATTGCTTCCGCAAGTATGAATTCAATTTAATAATTATTATTTTATGATTACAAATAAATTCAACAATTTGTACCAAAACCTAATGCTAAGATCAGAATCCTTCATAGAAATATTTACAATTCAACTTTTGACACCCACGATGAAAATCCACAATATATATTATTTATGTCAATGAATTAACTTTGTTTCCTCCTTTGTTGAGCAAATAACGCAAACAACCATTATGCAATTACATCAACTTTCACACATTTTTTCACAGCACACACACATGCAAGTGGGTGGAGTCCACGATTAAAATAATCGTGAACCTCACCTTTGTGAGGAGGTGTGAAAATTGTTGTAAAAAAATGTGCGGTATAAATAACATTTTTGTAACCCAAAAGCAGTTTAAAAGTGCAAGTACTTTCTCTCTCTCCCACCCTCTTGCGTCTGAGAGAGGAAAGAGAAACCCATAATTTTATCACTTTCTTCAAGGTCACTGTATGTGTATGCATGTCTATATATAATTTCCTTTTGATTGAAATTTTGGTTTTTTGAAGAAGCTAAGAGTATGGGTTTTTTGCTTTTGCAGTTGGATCTTGATTGCTTAGATTTAAGGAAGAATTCATATTGTATTAGCCATGTGAAGCTTAGAATTTGCATGTGAAACCCATAATCTACCGTGCCATGGAAACCCATAATTTGTTATTTTAAAGAAATCCATAATTTGCCATGGAAATCACCAACGGGTGGGAAAAAAAAAAGAAAGAAGAAATATACATACATACATACATATATATATATATTCGGGTTTCGGTCCCTTTTTGGGTGATGAAGATGGGGTTCCCGTTGTAAAATATATAAGTTTCAAGCCCCGGTTTACAATTATCTTTTAGGGCCTGTGTTGTAAATAGTGATACTTTGGGCCCTCGCATGCAATTAAGGATAAAGGCTCGTTTGCAATTTTAAAACCCTTCATTTTCTTTGATTTCTTCTTTCACATATGTCGATTTAAGGGGTTTATAATTAAATTTAAAAATATATCACAATGGTCATTGAACTATGTCAAGTGATATGATTTCATAGTTGAATTTAAAAACTTGTCTCAATAATCAATGAATTATGTACTATATTATCCATCTACCACTTAAATTGATGTCGTTTGTTGAACGTAACAGATTTTTCCCTGAAGCGATGGATAGGCAACACATTGCATAGTTCAATGATCATTGAGATACATTTTTTAATTCAATTATAAATTAATAACGCTTGACGAACTTCAATGACCATTAAGATATATTTTTAAGTTCAGTTATTAAACAGAAACATCTGACAACAGTAACAATTCACGCAATTGAACCTGAAGTTATTCAACGGTGCAGGGGAATTACTATAAGTTTGTGATTATCACGATTTTTTATTTGCTAATTGTTTGCTCCAAGAGTTCAAATTGACGAGAGGAGTTATTTTTAATCCAATCTGAGTACAAACCGTTCACGAAAACTAGTCAACGATAATTGTAAAAAGTCAACTTCCATTTATGCGTGTATAGAATCAATTCATGAGTTTGCGTAGGATTTTAATACGAAATTAAATTCAAGTTTAGTTTTGAAAGAAGAGGTAAAGTTTGTATACCACGTGCATAATTGACCTTCTAATTGTTTGTTACGATAATTACCATGGATGCTCCGTTTACCGTTGAGTTGTTCCATTAGTTTTTACGAACAAAAGTCGAACAATTATTCTGCTCAAACAGGAGCTTGTGACAAGCTCCTAATTTGAATTTCAGATCAGGGGCCATTAGTGTAGCCCCTCTCGAAGTCAAATTATGTATAAATAACAAATAAATTCACGAGCTCATGTATGATTTATATACAAATTTAATTTATAATTTTGATATAAATGGTCAAATTTGCACAGAATGCGTATAATTAATCATAATAAATAATTTTAATTTTTTTTAAAATATTTTCAATACCGTAATTTCAACTTGGTTGGGGCAACCTATTAATGACAATTACGTGTTTTCATTTCACAGTGAATTGTGGGGGTAAAACCATTTGTGCAGGGACTTTTACCGGGATTTAGTATCAGGGAGCTAAAGTTAAAAACCGTATTGGGTGTTGGAAAAGAAGAAGAAGATAAAAACAGACTAATTGTTGGAATACTTTCAAATATGGGCTTCACATTCGATTGTAAATTTTACGGGTTAGATATAGGGCTCATGATGATATTTGTGATTGGACAAAATTTATTAAGTGATCAATTGAGTCATTTACACTTTACAAGTTGTATTTAATATTATGTGGTAATTTTAAGTACGTGGGTCGAAAATATATGTAAATCCTAATTAGAGTTTAAATCGAAATGGGAAGGCTTGATAATTTCCTATATAGAGGCTAGGTCTTCTCTTTTACTAGCTTGTCCCATTGACAGCTAATAACTTGTGAGGAGCAAGGAGAAAAATATCTAACTTCCATTATTTATATCAATTATTGCTTCCGCAAGTATGAATTCAATTTAATAATTATTATTTTATGATTACAAATAAATTCAACAATTTGTACCAAAACCTAATGCTAAGATCAGAATCCTTCATAGAAATATTTACAATTCAACTTTTGACACCCACGATGAAAATCCACAATATATATTATTTATGTCAATGAATTAACTTTGTTTCCTCCTTTGTTGAGCAAATAACGCAAACAACCATTATGCAATTACATCAACTTTCACACATTTTTTCACAGCACACACACATGCAAGTGGGTGGAGTCCACGATTAAAATAATCGTGAACCTCACCTTTGTGAGGAGGTGTGAAAATTGTTGTAAAAAAATGTGCGGTATAAATAACATTTTTGTAACCCAAAAGCAGTTTAAAAGTGCAAGTACTTTCTCTCTCTCCCACCCTCTTGCGTCTGAGAGAGGAAAGAGAAACCCATAATTTTATCACTTTCTTCAAGGTCACTGTATGTGTATGCATGTCTATATATAATTTCCTTTTGATTGAAATTTTGGTTTTTTGAAGAAGCTAAGAGTATGGGTTTTTTGCTTTTGCAGTTGGATCTTGATTGCTTAGATTTAAGGAAGAATTCATATTGTATTAGCCATGTGAAGCTTAGAATTTGCATGTGAAACCCATAATCTACCGTGCCATGGAAACCCATAATTTGTTATTTTAAAGAAATCCATAATTTGCCATGGAAATCACCAACGGGTGGGAAAAAAAAAAGAAAGAAGAAATATACATACATACATACATATATATATATATTCGGGTTTCGGTCCCTTTTTGGGTGATGAAGATGGGGTTCCCGTTGTAAAATATATAAGTTTCAAGCCCCGGTTTACAATTATCTTTTAGGGCCTGTGTTGTAAATAGTGATACTTTGGGCCCTCGCATGCAATTAAGGATAAAGGCTCGTTTGCAATTTTAAAGGAAAAGGACCTGTCCTGTAATTTGAGATATCGAAGGACCTAGTTTTAATTTGAATTTAGGGTTAAGATGTAATTTTCAAAAAGGTATCAAATTTGAACTTTTAAAGGCTTTTGACCCTAAAATATCAATTTTGACCCAATTAAAATTTTAAAATTGACCCAATCACAATTATATTAAATAAATAATAATAATAAAATTAATCGACGACTTTTATTTTCTCATCAAAATGTCTATGTATTTAAATATCATTATTATTTGTGCGCTTAAATTTCATTTTTCATATATATATATATATATATATATGAAGCTTAGAATTTGCATGTGAAACCCATAATCTACCGTGCCATGGAAACCCATAATTTGTTATTTTAAAGAAATCCATAATTTGCCATGGAAATCACCAACGGGTGGGAAAAAAAAAGAAAGAAGAAATATACATACATACATACATATATATATATATTCGGGTTTCGGTCCCTTTTTGGGTGATGAAGATGGGGTTCCCGTTGTAAAATATATAAGTTTCAAGCCCCGGTTTACAATTATCTTTTAGGGCCTGTGTTGTAAATAGTGATACTTTGGGCCCTCGCATGCAATTAAGGATAAAGGCTCGTTTGCAATTTTAAAGGAAAAGGACCTGTCCTGTAATTTGAGATATCGAAGGACCTAGTTTTAATTTGAATTTAGGGTTAAGATGTAATTTTCAAAAAGGTATCAAATTTGAACTTTTAAAGGCTTTTGACCCTAAAATATCAATTTTGACCCAATTAAAATTTTAAAATTGACCCAATCACAATTATATTAAATAAATAATAATAATAAAATTAATCGACGACTTTTATTTTCTCATCAAAATGTCTATGTATTTAAATATCATTATTATTTGTGCGCTTAAATTTCATTTTTCATATATATATATATATATATATATTGAAATTTCATTGCCAATTTCGTCTCTAAATCACATATGAATTTTTGTCTTTCATCGATTGATGATTATGATTTATTGTATAATTATTGTTTCGTGATTTCATGAGCTTTAAGACGATTCTTATTTTCCCACTGAGAGAGAAATATTTTGAAATAAAAATGGGTGGTAATTACCAAAGTAACACACTCATTATTATTTATTCGTGTTTTCTCTACAAAAAAATAAATAAAAAAATTTGCACAACAATTTTGATTTATTGCATATAATATATTGTCTAAATGTGTTATTATATTTGATATCTTTGAAAAATGGTATAATGCAGTTAACAAATTTACTTTAATCTAGAAATTTTCTTCTGCCCAAAGGTGTTGAAATTTCAAAAATCAATGCCATTTTGTTAATTAGTTATATGATGTGTTTTAAGAATATCTTATAGTATGTTGTATTGTCAGCCAAAAGTTGACTTTATGATGATGTATCTAGGCTCTTGCCGTAATAAAATTCATATGGCTTTGATTTAATTACGAATTATTTAATTAATTGCCCATGTGAATTAGATGAATATTTTATCATCCTTTTCACTGTATGCATTATGCTTGGATGATATTCAATATGATATTTTATGCCTCCATAGTTTGTAATGTCTTATCTATTTCGAGTTAATTGTCTGCTATTGAATTCTTGACTGGAAATAATTGTGTGAGATGAAAACGAGATGTAGAAATAGTACTTAGTCTTCTGGGTTTGGACTTTGCAATAGAGAAAAAGCTTGAGAAACCCACAAATCAGATCATTGTTGAATATGTAGCCAAGAATAAAAAGTAGCAAAGGGACAACAAATTCTTTTTGAAAATTATTAAGCGATTCATATCTGATTCCATTATGGGTGCTATCCTAAACAATGAAAATACCAAAGGTTTTACGGGTATCATAGGATAAAATTTCATTGAGTCTTGTAAAGCCGAAAATGGGGTAAATTGATGAACATGAAATATGATGGTATCAGTGGTGTTAGGGAACTTGTTATGACGATCATCTAAGTTAAAAGCCCTTAACATTTTCATTGAGAAGCCTTTCCCGGTCTATCGTGTTTTACATAGCCTTCCTAGTCAGTTTAACCAGCTTAAGGTTGCCTACAATGCTCAGCAAGACAAGTGTGATTTAAATAACCTTATTGTATTGTGTGCCCAAGAAAGTCATAGGATACGACATACGACTGTTGAAATGGTGCAATTAGCTTTCCAGCCATCACAAAACAAGGGGCCTTCGCATAACCATAAGCCTAAGTTTCGTAAGAGTAATAAGTCACATCGAAATCAGCAGTATAAAATTTTTAGTAGTCCCAAAAGAATTTTAAAGAAAAATGATCAATATAAGTTCTGCAAAAAAGAGGGTCATTGGCAGAAATACTATTTTAAGTTTAAGACTTGGTTGGAAAAGAAAAAAAAGTTCTGCAAGTATTTCATTGGCCTTAGTTTGTTTTGAGTCTTTTTTAATAGGTGCGCTTTTGAATTATTGGTGATTAGACTCAAGAGTTAGTATTCATATTGCAAATTCCTTGCAGGGGTTCACAAGTAAACGGAGGCCAAGTGAGAATGAAGTGAGCTTGAGCGTTGGAAATGGAGTTCAAGTAAATGTTAAATTCATAAGAATAGTAAAGTTGTCTTTGGAGTCTGATTTTACCATTGTTTTGGAAAATACAATTTTTGTACCACAAATGAGATGGAATTTAATTTTTATATCAAAACTTGACGTTTATGGTTTTACCTTTAACTTTGGTAATGGAAAGGTTAAGTTGTTTTATGATTCTCGTTTGATTGGGAATGGACTTTTATGTGATGATTTATATAAGTTGCCTTCGGCTCATTTTGTTGAAATATCTTGTGTTACCAACGTATTGAAGAAAAGGGCTCTAATTTGTGAATCGTCATCCATGTTGTGGTATAAACGGTTAGGTCACATTTCAAGGGATAGAATAGAAAGATTGGTAAGAGCTGAGATACTTCCCCCTTTAAACTTCTATGACTTTGACACTTATTTGGATTGCATAAGAGGAAAATTAACTAAATCTAAAAGGAAATGTTAAACTAGGAGTAATGGTATTTTGAAATTGATACATACTGATATTAGTGGACTTTTACCTTCCACCATATGTGGGAACAAATACTTCATAACTTTTATTGATGGATTCTCACGATATGAATATGTTTATTGGATTAATGATAAATCTCATGCACTTGAGAAATTCAAGATTTTCAAAATGGAAGTAGAGAAACAATGTGGAAAAAGTATCAAGGCTGTAAGATCTGACCGTGGTGGTGAATACTGTGGGAAATATGACGAGTCTGGTCAAAACATGGGTGATTTTGAAAAGTTTTTATAAAAGCGTAGAACAGTTCCTCAATATACCATGCTAGAGACACCTGAGTAGAATGGTGTTTCTGAGAGATATAATCAAACTCTAAAGGATATGGTCATGAGCATGATGAGCAGAACAAATTTGCCTGAATATTAATGGGGTGAAGCTTTGAAAACTGTTATGTATATTTTAAACAGAGTTCCAAGTAAAACTGTTGCAAAGATACCTTTTGAATTATGGACAGGACGTAAGTGAAGTTTGGCTCATTTCAAAGTTTGGGAATGCCCAACTGAGGTTAGGATATTTGAAAAGAAATTAGACTCGAAATCTACTCCTAGTTACTTTATTGGGTACCCAGATAGATCAAAAGGATATAAAGTCTACCATCCAAATCATGGTACTAGAATCGTTGAGTCCATTATTGCTAAATTTATGGAGAATGATTTTGGTGATAGTGGGAATTCTACATTGAGAGAACTTTTTGTTGAACCAAATCAAGTTGTTTCAGTTCCTGTTATATAGGAGAGAGTTGGTTCTCAGCCAGTGGAAGTTGTCAATGAAGAACCGGGAAACCAAGAGGAACTTTAAATTTCCCCAACAACGATTGAGTTAGTTTTTGAATCACAAGTTAGGAGATCGTAAAGGAAAATGAGATCTGCATTGCCCAATGATTATAATACATATTTATTAAAGAGTGATTTTAATATTGGACATGTGTTGATCCTGTAACTTATAATCAAGCATTGACAAGTCCCGAGGCAGATAAATTGATAAATGTTATGGAAGATGAAATGAATTCTATGGAAAAGATTAAAGTTTGGGAACTTCTTCCAGATGCTAAAGCTATAGATAACAAATGGATCTTCAAAAGCAAATTGGATTTGAAAGGGAATATTGAACGAAAGAAAGCAATATTCATTGCAAAGGATTTCACTCAGCGAGAGGGTATTGATTATGTTGAAACCTTTTTGCTTGTCTCGTCCAAAGATTCCTTTCGAATTACCATGGCACTTATGGCATACTATAATTTGGAGCTCCATCAGATGAATGTTAAGACAACGTTTTTTAATGGAGATCTTTCTGAAAAGGTTTACATGAGATAACCTGAAAGCTTTGTGTACAAGGAAAAGAAAACTTGGTGTACAAGTTAAACAAATCCTTATATAACATCAAACAAGTTTCACGACAGCGGTATTTGAAGTTTGACGAGGTTATTGGTTTTGTCAAAAATATAGTTGATCAATGCATTTATCCGAAAACCATTGGGAGAAGTTTTTTTATTGTCCTGTATGTTGATGACATTTTGCTTGTTAGCAGTAACTTGGGATTACTTCATGAGACAAAGAAAATATGGTTTGCTGATTTTGAGATGAATGATTTTGGATAAGCTTCTCATGTGCTTGGTATTGAAATAGTACGTGATAGAAATCGTGGCTTGTTGGGACTTTCTTAGAAAGTTTATATTCAACGTGTTCTATAAATATTTAATATGCAAAACTGTGCATCTGGTAATATACCTATCATAAAAGGCGAAAAGTTTAACAAAACTCAATGTCTAATAAATGAGCTAGAAAGAAATCTATGAAGATGATTCCATATGCTAGTGGTGTGGGGAGCTTGAAGTCCTTAGTAGGTTTCAGTCAAATCCAGGACAAGAGCATTGGAAAACAGCTAAGAAAGTTTTGAGATACTTGAAGAAAACTAAAGATTATGTGCTTACATTCCAGCATTCAAATCATCTTGAGGTGATAGGCAACTCATATTTTGATTTTGCTGGATGTCAAAATGATTTGAAATCAACCTTGGGTCATATTTTCACATTAGCTAGTGGTGCTATCTCTTGGAAAGTGCTAAACAAATTTTAGTGGTTTATTCTACTATGCAAGATGAATTTGTGGCATGTTATGGAGCTACAGTCCAAGCCATTTGACTAAGAAATTTCATCTCTAGCTTGAAATTTGTTGATTCAATCTCAAGACTAATCACCATCTACTGTGATAATGGTGCAGCAGTGTTATTTTTAAAGAATAATAAAAGTTTTGGTGGGTCAAGCATATTGATATCAAATATTTGGTGGTTAACGACAGAGTCAAGGAAAGACAAACGAAAATAGAGCATATCAATAAGAGGCAATAATTGCAGATCCCTTGACTAAGGGACTTGCTCCAAAAATATTTAAGACACATATTACTAATATGGTCATTGTGAAAACATATGATATTTTTGGTTAGTAGGAGTTATATATATGTATATGTAAAGAACTACATTTTGGGCTTAATCTCTTTGCGAGGTACGTAGACAACACATATGTTTTAGGGTACAACCCCTTTCGATAATAAAATATTTTTTCCCTATCCATGAATTTTTTAGCATGCATTTGACTTATATTTTTTATTATGATATTATTGTAATCTCGAGATATGACAAATAAATACGTAAGATGAGTCTCTTTTGGAGAAATGTAGCTTTATTTTGATTTGAAGCATTATGAGAATCGATATGAATTAGCACAATTTTTTTTATCACATTTGGTGCTAAGTTCATATCAAATTGGTTGGAGAATGGGGATCTATATCGATAAGGATGTTGGCATTTGTAGTTGTGGAATGCTCTTAAATCGCTTAATTGGTGCAATGACTTCTATGTTTGGTGTTAACATTCTTGTTGGACCGAATCATGTTGCGTGATGTGTCATCATAGGAGCTATACTTTTACGGCCACTTACGTAGTCTAGTTCGGATGTTAAAAGTTTTGTTATAGCAATCAAATATTTGCTTAAGTGAGGGAATGTTGGAATAATTTCAAATATGGACTTCACATTCGATTGTAAAATTTACGGGATAGATATATGGCTCATAATGATATTTGTGATTGGGCCGAATTTATTAAGTGATCAATTGGATCATTTACATCTTATGAATGTATTTAATATGATGTGGTGATTTTAAGCATGTGGGTCGAAAATATATGTAAACATTAATTAGAGTTTAAGTCGTAATGGAAATGCTTGATAATTTCTTATATAAAGGCTAGGTCTCCTCCCCATATTGTTTCATTATTTTGCCCTATGGACGACTAATACTTTGTGAGGAGCAAGGAGGGGGAGATCTAGCTGTTATTATTCATATCAAGTATGACTTTCCGCAAGTATGAATTCAATTTAATAATTATTATTTTGTGATTCTCTATTCTTAGCATGATTACAAATAAATTCAACGGGTGGGACAACCTATTAATATCTTAGATTGGACACCTCATAATAATTACCTGTTTTCATCTAACAGTAAATTGTGTAATTATTGTGGGGGTAAAATCATTTGTACAGGGACTTTTACCAGGATTTAGTATTAGGGAGCTTAGGTAAAATATGTATTGGGTGTTGGAATAAAAAGAAGAAGATAAAAACATACTAATTGTTTTGTGCCACATAACCTTATAAATATTTTGAATGTCCTTTCCCCATACACCAAACAAGATTCATTAGTGTGCACGATAGGCTTCCAACAGCTAGCGATTGCGATCCACAAACAAGATTTACATGGAGAGAATTCTTGATTAATTAAAATGTCTAATTTTTCTTCATAAAGTGCACCGATAGGTTAAAATATCTACGTGTCTGTTTGGTTTGGATTAAAATCTGATTTTAATTTAAGTTAAAGTCAAATAATTAATATTAACCACATTTTTCATGGATTCCACAATTTTTCAACCACACATTTGAAAAACTTCTATCACAATCAACTAAAAAAATCTAATTTTAATTTCTACCAAATACCCTCTGTGTGATATTCCTCGATTGAGAGGTAACATATTATCATTTCTTGTAGCTATCTTTCACGGAATGGCTAATGGAAGGACTATTATTTAGCGAATATATCAGAAG
Source organism: Olea europaea var. sylvestris (assembly GCF_002742605.1). Classification (NCBI taxonomy): domain Eukaryota; kingdom Viridiplantae; phylum Streptophyta; class Magnoliopsida; order Lamiales; family Oleaceae; genus Olea; species Olea europaea. The sequence continues at coordinate 848,106 of NC_036252.1, forward strand.
AAATAAGGTTCATAGTTTACAATAATCAATGTATTTAGTATACTAAATTAGATGAAGTTAAATAAAAATTTGATCACACATATCGCGTTGAGGTACAAAAAATATTGTCCAGTTAGGGAATATTATTGTAGAGATAAAATCAGCCATCGCTCAGGGACGAATCTAGGAGTTTGAGTTAACATGGGCGGCCGTTTTTCTCTATGCTTTCCCCAGTTCCGTTGCTATCGCGGCCTTTTTTCTCAACCGGGTTGGAAGAGCCTTCCAGGTAGGCACCCACGACATCCTACCAGGCACTCATTAGTTGATAACACACAAATTCTTCCCTACAGTCTGAAGAATTGTTTTTGATCCAATTTGTAGGAATAGTAGCTGAAGCAAGAGCTTTCGCAGGAGAACGAAATAGGGTGCCAAAGGCTAAGGCAAGGCATAACTTCGAAGAAGTAGTGCTTTCTTCTTTCAGATGTGACCCTCATAGTTTTTCAGGATCAAGTTGACAAAAAAGAAAGATCGAGATTCTCCGGTTGGAAAATGTTCATGTCGGCAATCTCTCTAATCCTCTTTCTATAGCTGTCTATTAAATAGAGGTCCATCTGATGAAGTATCATCAGATTGCTCTTCCTCTTCGATTAGTCACATAGTTACACCATCTACCATGGACAGCAATAAAATATTAAGCCCCGTTTGACCCCCATTCTTGCCAAATTTTAATGGTTAGAATAATATTTTTTTGAAAAATGTGTACTTGAAAAAGAATGATTTTTTTTTACTTATGTGTAATATTATTTTATAGAAAATTGTGTGGTTGAAATTAAGAGCGGGAAAAAGAATGAGAATGAGAATGGGGGCCAAACATGGGCTAAGAGTTCGTTTGATACCCATTTTTGACAAAAAAATTACATTTTGCAATAGTGATTTGATGGAAATAAATAAACGTTTTGAATTTGTGTGTAATATTATTTTATTGAAGAATGAGTGGATGAAAAGAAGAGAGAAAAAAATGTATTTTGAATAAAATAGGAATTGAACAAGACCTAAAATTTAAATATAACAATTATTTGTTTAAATTAAACATATATAATTATGTCATAAAAAAAAAAGATTCGTCAAATGACATTATTGTCAAGTTTTATATAATTTAAAGGAAGAGTGTGGATTCGAATCTTTATTTGCATTAAAACCTAACAAATATTATTTTGGTAAATTTAATAACACAATCCAAGATGTTCCATAGTGGTTGAGTTTATAAATTGCAAAAGGTCACAGGTTCGAAACCCTTTGTCCCACACTCTTATTGAATTTTGGTAAAAATTATAGAAACGGAATATTCAAGACTTCAAACATGTACATGTAAGCTCCAACCAATTGAGATACAAAATATGTTAAAAAATAAGTGAATTATTAGTAATATAAGGTATAACTTTAATCTACAGCCAACAGAAAAAAATTCTTCTGGCGGATCCAACACCTGGCAAACACCCGTGTTGGATCTGCGCCATCGCTCTTGCACAATTTTTTCAAAAATTTTGATTTATTGTAATGTTGACTGGCTGTCTGATCATAGATGAAAAAATCGTTATATATGTTTATTTCTAAAGCAAAAAATAAAAATAAATTGTTATTTTCCCTTGTTGAAAAGTAAAACTGTAACATAACTGTTGACACGCTAAAAGTGCAGCCCAAAAAATGAAGCCCAACTGGACAATTTAGGATAAAGGTCCAAATATGGTTATTAATGAATGCAGTGGAAGCCCCACGAACGCGGTAACACCATCGCCCAAACTTGTAAGATGCCCAAGATCTGAGCGAATGAAATGTCTTGCAGTCGCCCAGAGTTGTGACCTTGTTCTCGCCTAAACCTTCGAATCGCCCAGGATCTTAGCAAACATAAGATGTTATGGTTATCCAAAAGTGCAGTTATCGAAGTAGTTATTGAGTAATTTTATCACGTTCCACGATTCAAGGAGTTCGGTTGAAGACGGTTGAGCGACAAAGAGCAGTGGCAGCAGTTAAAGACGACAGTTCCACGATAAGTTGGCCACCATGAAAAAAGTGGGCAATTATAAAGTAATTAAGCAATTTCTAAGCGGTTGATCACAAAGAGATCATCAAGAAAATATAAAAGGAAGAAAAGACATGGAGCAAAAGACCCCGAATCAAATACTCTCAAATAGAGAATATATAATTTCAATTCCTTAGTTTAGACTTAAAACATTTCTTTTCAGTACTCGTGTGCTTGCGGCCCTTGGAGGCATTCTGTTTAAGTTCCAATTGTAAAATCATCGCCAATAAAACACCCTTTTTTGGGACTTTGTCTCAAGAGGTTTGTTCCTTACACAATCGTCCGATCCCTTTTTAATTGTTAGCGACTACCCGCGCGAAACAATTTGGCACGCCCAGTGGGACTTTGGTGTTTGGTGTTGAAGATACAAAATGTGAAACAATATGCCTCAGAAATTCGATAAGGAAGCAGCAAGTCAGGGAGGAGTTCAGTTTGTGATCGAGCGATATTAGGAGCAGCATAGCTCTCCACGAACAGATGGACAGAATCAGAGCAATTACAGTCGTTACGAACCAATGACAGAATTGAGTCCTCGAACCATGCGTGCATTACTCGAAGAACTCACACAAGATGTCGTTGAACAGGTAAATCTAAGAAATATTCATAATATGGAAGGTTTTACCCATAATGGGAATGCACATTATGACAACATGGCCAAACAACTGAATACTTTGAACGAAATAATGAATAAGTTAGTAGGCCAAATTCGTCAGCCAGTTGTGCCTCTTACAAACCACTTTCAAATTAGGACAATTGTAGGACATAATCCCCCAGTCCTAAGTTTAAATCAAGGGGTAGAACCACCTTTTGATCCCTATACGTCAAACCAATGGGTAGTGTAATACCAAATCAGAATAGTAGCATTGTTACATCTAACTTGGGGAGTAACCTAAATGTAAGAGATAATGTCTTAAATAATGGGCAGAATACCCCACGTGTTAATGATGAAATAAATGTTCAGGCTAATGGTAACAATGGCCCAAATCATGGTAACTTTGTTGCCAATCAAGGACCAAACATCGGGCCTCAAGCAAATCAACCGGTCAACCAACCTGTAGGAATTCCATATGATCCCAATGTCATGTTGAGGAATCAGATTATGGAAATCGCACAGGACCAGATGGCTTTTGGAGTAAGTCATGTCATTAGGCCGACTTACACAAAGCTATATCCTGATTGGGTAGACCAAGCATATCCATGGCCTAGAGGGTATAAAGTGCCAAAATTCTCACTGTTTACCGGTTTAAGAGAGGTGTCTACTCTAGAACACATAGGACGATTCACACTGCAAAGTGGTGATGTAACTGATTACCATAAAATGAGGTTGTTCCCTAGTTCATTAACAGGAGTAGCCTTCTCCTGGTTCATCAATTTGCCAGCAAATTCTGTTCAAACATGACAACAATTGGAGCAATTGTTCCACGCTCAGTTTTATAAGATTGAGTCTGAAGTTACTTTGGCCGATTTGGCGAATCTACGTCAAATGCCAAACGAATGGGCAGAAGGTTTCCTTCAAAGGCTCAAGACAGCAAGAAGTAAATGTTTTGTACCTTTGCCCGAAAAGGAGTTTGTCAAAATCGCTCAAGGTTGTCTAAGCTTTGATTTGAAGAAGAAGTTCCAAGACAAAGAATTTCCTAATCTTTTCCAATGAGCACGAACGTGATTAGGTATGAACGATTAATAAGAGAAGAAGAACAAATGAAAAATTATAGCATATTTCGATGGATCGAAAACCTCTAAAGGTGTAGGAGTAGGAGTAGCATTGATAAATCCTTTAGGGATTTGTTACAAGTTCGCATTCACTTTGGACAGGATGTGCACCAACAATCAGGCCGAATACGAAGCCTTAATCGTGGGCCTAGAATTAATGATAGATATGGGGGCAAAGAATGTGATCATTAGAGGCGATTCTCAATTGGTAATTCACCAATTGATTGGTGATTTTAAATGCCAAAGTGATTCCATTATAAGTCAGTATGAAATCGCCCAAGAGTTGTTGGAAGAATTCGACCAAATAGAGCTTCAATGTGTTAATAGGATATATAATGACGTAGCAAACGAATTGGCCCAGATGGCCTCAGGGTACTCAAAGGTTTTAAATTGGAAGTCTACTTGTGAGTATGGAACAATATTACCCGTGATCCAAAGAAAGGCGAGAACGATTGAAATTCATTGCATACAAGATGGAGATGCAATTGATTGGAGGGCAGAGATTAAAAGGTTCCTTAAAGAACCTAATAAAGGAGATAGTAGAAAAATGAAGTTGCGTTTGCTAAATTATACACTGATAGATGAAGAGTTGTTTAAGAAACGTTTTGATGGTATATTGCTAAAATGTGTAAGTTTGCAAGAAGCCAGGACGATCATGGCTGAAGTGCACGAAGGGATATGTGGAGCTCATCAAGCTGGCCAAAGGATGAGATGGTTAATTATTAGGAATGGATATTTTTGGCCAAATATGGGAAAATCATGCGTTCAGTATGCAAAGAGTTATCTAGCATGCCAAAAGCATGGTCCAATACAAAGGGCGCCAGCATGAGAGATGGCGCCTATTATCAAATCTTGACCGTTTAAGGGTTGGACGATAGACCTGATAGGGAAGATTTATCCCCCATCGTCCAAGCAACATACTTTTGTTATAGTTGCAACTGATTATTTCACTAAGTGGGTAGAAGCAGTACATTTAAAGGAGATCACCCAAAAAAAGGTCATAGAATTTATCCATAATCACATCATTTATAGATTTGGAATTCTACAAACTTTGATGGTAGATTACGGAACATCATTGAATGGGGATCAAGTGAATAAATTATTGAGCGAGTTTGGAGTTAAATTAGTGAACTCTACACCATATTACGCTCAATCCAACGGACAAGTAGAATCTTCTAATAAGATTCTAAAAAATATCGTAAGGAAAATGATAGATAAAAATGTCAGAAATTGACACGAATGTCTAAACAAGGCCTTATGGGCTTATAGGACGTCGCCTCGGTCAAGTACCAAAATTACTCCTTTCCAACTTACTTATAGACAGGAGGCCGTTTTGCCTATGAAAATCAACGTGCAATCGATCAGTGTGTGTTTGCAACATAAGTTAAGTGGTGATGAGTATACCGAACCACGAGTTTAAAACTTATTGGAGTTGAACGAATTAAAGTTGGACGTCCTAGATAGATTGCAAGTTCAAAAACGAAGAATGGCTAAATTTTATAATAAAAAAAGTTATAGCCAAGTCGTTCAGCCTGACCGAATTGGTTTGGAAAACAATACTCCATTTGAATAACAAAGATCCAAAGTATGGCAAGCGGTCGCCCAATTGGGAAGGACCATATAAAGTAAATAATGTGTTGCCTAATTGAGCCTATCATTTGAAAGATTTAGACGGCACCAAACACGTGAGGTTCATGAATGGCAAATATTTAAAAAAATATGTTCCTGAAAGTGAACAAATAAAAGCGTAATCAAATCGCGTTGAACAATCGTAGATTAAAAAGGGTCAGAGCGAAATACGTTCAAATAAATTCCCTTATTATTAAATGTTCATTACAAAGTTTCAAAATACAAAATACTAAATGCTCTATAAGATACAATTAAGAGCAAACTAATCTCCCGGTCGATCGCCGAGTAAGAGGGTGAACTGGTCTTGATTGTCATCCTAATCGCATTGCTGCAAAGGCAAGCGGAGAGGCCGAGAAGCACTCTCAGCAAGCAGAAAGGAAGAAGAAGTACCCTCACATCGCATTCCTAAATGCATCGCTGCAATAACGGGCAAGGAGGCTGAGAAGCACTCTCAGCAAGCAAGATGGCTTGCAGGCATCCTCAAAAATTCTCTTTCATCATTGAACTTCTTGTAAGGAACATGGAGGCGATGGGAAGAACTTTGCTGTTGGCCAAAGAATATTTCCTATATCTCCCTTACCAAAGGTGACATAAAAAAAGATGGCAAAATGGGGGATCAAATGATCCATTTCCATGGAAGACGAAGGTTTTGGATCGATTGTCAAAATGCCAAACAATGACAGCAAATTGGTTTTGAAGGAGAGAATGGAAATGGAAATGACAAGTGTGGAATATAAGTGCATTTATAGAGGCGTGAAGGTGAAAAGACAGAATATGAACAGCTACATTCGTGCCTAGTAACTAGAATCAAATGGCCCGAAGTCTTGGAAAAAGAGACAGAAATACCAAGAGAAAATGTGCGTGAATCTTAGCATAAAGCAGTTAAATATTTGGGGTTGACGATTAAAGACAACGTCGATAAATACACAAGAAGACAAATTAATTATTCATTAATGATAATGGCTGCTGGTATGTTCAGAATTACCAATGGATATCAGTACGAGCTTACAAGGGGAAAGTTAATATGAAGTTACAAAAAGAAAAGTTAAGGCATTAGATGTCTTAATTACAATTCTCCCCAGACTGAACGAATTCTTTCCCTAAGTCTCCTCCAATCCTCGCTTTGCTAAGAAGAAGTGACATTCAATTCAGCCACAAAATCATCATCAACCTCCAGCTTCTTGTACTGCTCGACCAAAGACTTGGTTTGCTCAATTCCTTGGGATGCATTACATTTTTTAGCAACCTCTCGCCTTGCAGTCGTCCATCCTTGCTTGAAACTCCTTCATCTGTGCAGCCAAACTAGTCATCAAAGAGTCTTCAATCATAACTTCGAAAGATATTTCTTTCAATTTGTCCTCAGCTTTATTGATCTCCAGAAGTAAAGACTCTCTTTCAGATGCAGCGCGAAGATATTGTGTACTTTTGGCCTTCAGTTCAATATTTTTGGCCAGCAAGGAGAGAATCTCGGAATGGACAACTTTCAACGTCGCTTTAAAATCAGCAGAAAGATTGAGCGACGGAAGTGTTAGTGCTTGCGCCAACTTCGCACTCAAATGCTCAAGCTTATCCTTATATTTGGCAACACTAGCCTGACCGATGTCCATATCCATAAAGGACACATATTCAAATATCGACTGCTTGAGAAACTGCATATCTTTCTCTGAAGAAGCAGAAGGACGATTGGTTGAAGCAGGGCGAGACGTCCTGACTTGCCCCTAGGAAGTGAACAAGTCTTGGATGGAACGCACAATCTTATCAGCATCCTACAAAGAAAATTGCCAACATTGAAGGTTTTCACTATAATAAACAAAGTGGAAGTAAAAGTGAAGCAAGGATTACATCATCAGCAATCTTGAGAGGTGGCATATCCCCAGCTAAGTCTACCACCTGTGGCTCCACCACTTGTGAGGACTTTCCCTTATTTGAGCGAGAAGACTTTGCCACAAAGGGCAAACCCGTGGGAGCATCTGCAGAACTCAAAAAGCAACAAATCAAAAATCAATAGCACAAGCAAAGATAAAACATCAAAATATGTATTACCTTCTGGTTCGACGTTTTGGGGGTTGACGCCCTGAGAAGAAGGTGGCTCATCCATTGGTTGTGATGAGGATTTCGGGACTGGAGGTTTCTCTTTAAGCGTAGTCCCTTCATCAGCTGGTTTGGATGAAGCAGTCTCAGCAGAGGATGATGGAGCAGGAGCTGTCAACACCAAAGCCTTCAAAGGAGAGGCTGAGTTTTTCTGAGAAATCCAAATAAACCATCAGCACATAGAAAAGTTTCAAGTATAGAAATGTATACTTGTGAGTAAATTAATTTAATTACCTTATTCCTGACAATGAGAGGAGTGTCATCATCATCATCATCCTCCAAAATGGGAGATGCTGAGGCTGGCCATTTGCAGCTTGGGGTACTCTTAGCTGCAGTGGGCTTTGTAGGAAGAGAAGTAGATGGACGAACATACTGTTTAGCACGAGCAGAAGATGAAGGACTCCTAATGGACACAGGGGTGACCAAAACAGGAGAAAGTGGAATAAATGTTTGGCTGATCCAGTAAATGGAAAGCGCGATTGGCATCAGTTGCAAACAATTTGCGCTGCACTGATGTCTAGAGTTTTTAAAAAAAGGGGATGGATGGCATGGCTAGAATTGAAGGGGGCCAATGAAAACTTACTTGTCAAAAGAATATTGCGAGCATCTATAGCTTCTGCCTCTGCCTTATTAATGGCGTGGAAGCGATCTATCAAATTTCTCGAAGAACAAGGGGGAACATGCCAAGTTTGACCAAAATCAAGTTGACGAACAAAAAATTGGGGAGCATATATTTCAACCCCAGCTTTGGCATTGGTTCCAGTCAAAATATCATGGAACAACTCCCTCCCAATCAAAAACTGAACCCAAACGAGCAGGGAGATGCTCGTGCTGTCCAGAGTGGATGGGGTTGCACATAATCTGGAGTTAAAAAGGGAGGAAAAGGAAAGAAAGAAGGAATTGAATTCAAAGTATAAAAGAATGAAAAGATATCCCTTTTAGACATATTTACAGGGCTCAGTGGGTCAGTAGCTAGCCCATAGCAGCTAGCAGAATGACGGAAAAAGGATAGAGCACCAAGTGATGGAAAATAGGCTCTCAACCACATTTGAGTGAACCAAAGAGGCCTACTGCCAGTGGGAGATGCACCATTCTTCAATTGGAATTGGAGAGAAGCCATGCTTCTATAGAGGGCAGCCAAAAAGAAAGAACACAAATTCAGAGGTCTACCACGCGCCAACTCGTGTGCTATGGGTAAATAGCTCGTAAAAGGCTTCATTCTGAGCACACATAGAACATATTTACAAAGTCAAATATGAAGAAAGGCCACACGCTCAGCATGGGAAGGCTTAGTGCTCGAGTGATTATAACAGCTTTGCAGGCTTGAATATGACTCAATGAGTTTTCTGTCAAATTTTGGGGCTACGCCAGAAATTAAAATACCCGGAAAAATGGTATCGCTCAAAGGTAGCAGATTTACTAATAAACTCGTAAGTTTTAGTAACTTTTTGAGATTTTTTCTTTCTGAAAATGGCCTCTGAGGGTAGTGCTAGTACGGAGAAGGGACTGGAGTTAGTACGGATGGATGAGCCCATTGTGGCGACCTCCTCCGAAGAGGCCGGATAACCCAGTAGACACCTTTGTGCATTGGGAGACGTTGGATTACCCATCCAAGCTAAAGAAGGCCGACCTAAAAAGATTTAGGACCGGATATGGGATACATGATAGCATAGACCTGATCCTACCCAAGCCTGACGAGAGGGCCTGCTACCCTAGGTCGGGGTGTGTGGCGATAAGCGAGGCGATTCTTAGGGCTGGCCTTAGGCTTCCAATTCACCCATTTTTTCGGATGGCGCTTAGGTCTTATGGCTTAGCACCGACCCAACTCAATCCGAACTCTTGGAGCCAGATGGTGGGCTATTGGATATTATGGAAAGAGTAGAGATGGCAACGAGCCGAGCCGAGCCGGCTCGCGAGCCGAAAATCAAGGCTCGGGCTCGGCTCGAGCTTTTTGAAGACGGGCTTTTTTTGGCCCGACCCGAGCCGAGTAAAAGCTAGGCCAAAAAATCAAGGCTCGGGCCTTACCGAGCCAAAACGGGCCGAGCCGAGCCGGCTCGTTTTTTTTTCCCACTTTTTTTTTCCTTAAAAGGTAGTTGATAGCTGCCTTTACAAAGCATTTTTTCAAGAATGCATTTTTTTCAAAACTCATTTTCAACCACACATTCTTCTATAAAATAATTATACACGAATTTCAAAAACTTTTTCTTACTTTTTAACCACACATTCTCCAAAAAACTACTATTCCATAATTCATTTTTATCCCAAAAATGGGAATCAAACAGAGGCTAAGTCAAAGACATTTAATTATAGGCCGTTTAAGAATTCATTTAATGCAATTTACATGCTCTTAGTTTATCAATATAAGTTGATTGAGTGGGTGTATCCGCAGATGTTAGTAGCAGGTCATTTTCCAGACATGTTAAACTCATAATATCATTATTTCTGCAAAGTTTAGGTTGGGAAAGCTAGATCAGTTTCACGGATTACTTGATGAAATGGGAAGGAATGGATTTTCCCCTGATTTTCATACATTTAATCTCCTACTCCATGTTCTCGGTAAAGGTGACAAGCCTCTGGAAGCAATTAATCTTTTGAATCTCATGAAAGTAAGTTGGTACTAAGTTGTTGCCTTTTAACTTCCCTTTTCCTTTCTTTTTTTTTTGGGCGAGCCGGCCTGCGAGCCACACGGGCCGGCTCGGGCTCGGCCCGGCACCCCAAGATGGGGTTCAGCCCGAGCCTAGGCTCGGTTTGACCGAGCCTCGAGCCGAGCGGGCTCGAGCTTTTTGCGGGCCAAGCCACGGGTGGCCCGAGCTCTCGAGCCTTTTTGCCATCCCTAGGAAAGAGGCATCATTGGGAGTGGAGATGTCCTTTTCAGTTTTTTAGACCCTCTATATTCCGAAAGTAACAGCCGGGAGGGATAAGACCAGGGGCTGGTATTACCTGACCTCTTGGGGTTCCCACACTCTATTCGTGCTTGATCTATCGAGCTCCATCAAGGAGTGGAAGAGCTCGTGGTGCTGGGCTGCTGGGAGATGGGACACGATGGAGGGGGACTAAAGTAATGGACATGGGACCAAGAGGGAAAACAAAAGTATTATACTCAGAGGACAAAAAACTTAAAGCAATAGGGAAAAGCGCTGGATCAAAAATAGGGGGTTGAAGAGAGATTTCTAACAAATCAGAAATCCTAGCACTATCAAAAATTGCCTTGGTAGGACCATGGCCCACAAGGCGAGCGTGCCATCTACGAAAAACAACATCAGATTTAGGCTAAGTGCGAATACCTCTTTCGCGAAGCGGCCTCAGCAGTAAAGAGTTTAGAAACGGAGGGCCTTGAGTACAAGGGAACAGCTGGCCCACCGCCACTTGTTCGACGGCCTCGGCGTTGTTGAATGAAGGACCTAGATAAAACTCATTGAGTTCGGCATTGGCTGGTGCAAGGAAGTTCGAAATTATATATGACCGAGTGAGGAGCTTCTGGAAGTCTTCGAAATTGAAAGAGTCACCGGATTGGGATTGTGAAGCAGCCATTAGAAACGAAATAAAGTTTTGTTGAAATTTGCTTGAGAAACGTAGCAGAGAAGCAATAAGATGAACAGTAATATTGCGAGAGAGAAGCACGAAAACAATGAGGCGTGATTTAGTAGTGCGATGAAATGACATGTATTTGGGGGTTATAAGGGTTTGCAACGTCGCGCCTTTTCAGGCTATGGAAGAAAATAATGATTGAAATTTTTGGGAATTTCAAACGTTGCTGAGAAACACAAAGTGAATATGGCAAAAATTAATAATTGGTATTAATTCTGTCATATTGGGGGGTAATTGTTGATACGCTAAAAGTGCAGCCCAAATCGAATAGCCCAAAGAATAAAGCCCAACTGGGCAATTCAGGATAAAAGTCCAAATAGGGTTATTAGTAAATGCAGTAGAAACCCCATGAACGCGGTAACATCATCGCCCAAACTTTCAAGACACTCAAAATCTGAGCGAATGAAGTGCCTTGCAGTCGTCCAAAGTTATGACCTTGTTCTCGCCCAAACCTTCGAATCGCCCAAGATTTTAGCAAACATAAAATGTTATGGTTATCCAAAAGTGCATTTATCGAAGCAGTTATTGAGTAATCTTATTACGTTCCACGATTCAAGAAGTTCAGTTGAAGACGGTTGAGCGACAAAGAGTAGTGACAGCAGTTAGAGACGGCAGTTCCACGATAAGTTGGTCACCATGAAGAAAGTGGGCGTTATAAAGTAATTAAGCAGTTTCTAAGCGATTGTTCACAAAGAGATCATTAAGGGAATATAAAAGGAAGAAAATACATGGAGCAAAAGACCCTGAATCAAACACTCTCAAATAGAGAATATATAATTTCAATTCCTTAGTTTAGACTTAAACCATTTCTTTTCAGTACTCGTGTGCCTGCGCCCCTTGGAAGCATTCTGTTTAAGTTCCAATTGTAAAGTCATCGCCAATAAAACACCCATTTTTGGGACTTTGTCTCAAAAGATTTGTTCTTTACACAATCGTCTGATCCCTTTTTAATTGTTAGTGACTACTCGCACGAAACAATAACTGTAAATGTGAATATAATTATGCTTTTTTCCTTACGCATTGTTGTTCATACAATTGTACTTGGAATAATGCAATTCATTTGAGTCTTAATTATCATTGGTCGCATGTATTCTAATAGATATGAACCAACATGAAGAACAAGCTTTAAAAATATTTGCTAATGGTAATTTTGCGTCGTGACATTCTTTTTTTTATGGTGGTTCTTCCATTGAGCTCCGAAGTCTAGTTATGAGGGGTAAAGCCGCTCTTCCTCTTTCTTATCAATCGTTCAGTCATCCATTTGTAAAATCATCCATTTGTAATCTCTAATGGAGATGCGTCCCTGTGACAACGACATTCTTTGAACGTCATTCCATAACATGCTTCATTCAAGAATGCCAACACCCTTGGAATCAATAATAAAATAAGTGCTAAATTTCAGATCGGTGAATAACTCGAAACAAAAAGAGGAGAAATTTCTCACTCAACGCCTAAAGCGTACTATGCTTGGTTGCAACAAATAAAGAAATTAAGATATTCGACTTAAATGTTAACACACTGTTACACATCCACAATGGTTTCAACCACTTTGATAGAGAAAAGCAAGATGCCTTAAAAATCGTTATATATGATCACCAAAATTGCAATTCAATTTATAATGCTTGTTTGGAAAAAAGGTTAAAAAGTCATTTAAAAAATCAACAATTAATTATAACCACATCCATAACTTTTATCAAATTTCCAATTCTACATTTCATCAATATATCAAATGCTTTGTCAAATATACTCATGAATCATGATTTTCACAAGTGTGAGCACATATCAGGTTCGGAGCAAAACCAACCACCAAACCAATTTTTTGAGTTTGGCGAATTTACAATTCAAAACTGACCTGATATTAGTTAAAAATTGACCCAAATAAATCGAGTTGATTTGGTTGATTTCATGGGTACAATACCCTTGACCTTTTCTTTTCAAAAAACCAAATATCAAATTAAGATTTTTGGGTTGCGTCCAAGCCAACTCGAAAATCGACTAACCAGTAGGAATTGACACAAGTCGAATTGGGGTTGATTCGAACCTAGCCCGACAATTGAACCGATAGTTCAGGTTGGGAGAAACTCCCATTTGAAAGTAAGACAAGATGAATAAATTGACTCAAATCGATCCAAGTCTATTCAATTTGTCAATTGAAGGGATATTTCTCTTGATTTTTAATTTTTTTTTTTTTTCAAAACTCGACCCTTCATATCAAAGTTTATGGACTGGTCCAACCTAACCCATAAACCAACATACCTTGAAATTGATCTAAATTGACTTGAGTAGGTTCGACTTCATAGTCTGGTTAATTAGGTGCTTGTTTGGTAGGGATTTGGTTAATTGATTTTATGACCGTTAGAGATAAAAGTGAATTCTACCTGTGAAAAAATAATTCAAAAATAACGATTAAAAAATTGATTTAATTAGCTTAAAATCTATATCAAACAAGCACTAGTTGGATAATTTGCCCAACCTACGGACAACCACGGAATTGATCCAAATCATTCTAATCAGGTTGATTTCACGATTTAATAGGTTAAATGTCCAGCACTAATTTTCACAATCAATCAAAGTTTTTTCTTCTCGGGAAAAAAAATAGAAGGGAAAAATTCATAACTAAGAAGTTAATTATGTACAATTTCAAAACTAAGAAAAAATGTTTCAAATTTTAAAAATCAGATATTTATTAAATTTAATTTATGATTTACTTAATTAATTATATATTTTATTAATTAAATATATTAAGGTCACAGATTTATGAAATTTGATCACAAATTGACGTTTCAGTTAGTTACATATTATTTTTTGGTCACAAATCAAAATTTTTATGTGCCACAACATATTTTATGGTCACAATTACATATTTACAGGTCACAACTTATTCGTCACATATTTTACCGATCACATATTATCTATTTGTCACATATTTTATCGGTCACATATTACTTATTGGTCACAAATTATCTATTTTATGGGTCACATATTACTTATTGATCATAATTGTCACAAACCACTTCCACCATCGACGTCGCGACGTCCCACCCTAACCCCAATCCACTACAACCACCACGGCCGCTAGTACACCACACCTCAAATCACAACCACACCCATCATCCCCTGCGCCACTGCCACGGCCACCTTACCGTCACATCAGCCACGCCTCGCGGTAGCCACGGATCGATCTGAAAATGTCACCACCACTACCACGCAACACATCTGTCATTTACCATTAACCACGCATTACCATGGAATAAACACTTCCAAACCACCATAAAAGTGACCCCAAATCCACCGCCAATCGTCTATCTATTGCTGGCTAGATCGAGTCATTGCCACATCGTTGACCACCATAATTTTACCATCATCTCTCCAAGTCAACAAACACCAATAGCCTCTGTCGAAATCAAACCAAACGACAACACACCATCCAGTTCACTCTACTGCCATCCTTTTCGATCTCTTACCTCTCACCGCCATTCGCCATCTCCGCCCACATCAACCCACGGAAACCACCGTCGTTGACACCTCCTCAACAACAACAACAACCACAACCACAACCACCTCACACGCCACCACATCGATCTTCAAAACTAAATCTCCCCATTAACAAAATATGTAAATTTTTAGAAAAACATTCTTTTCAGCCAATGTCGCTGGTTGGAGATCATGGCTGCACCGCACAGCTTGCAGTGGCAATGAAATCTCGCTGCGGACGGCGACGTCGTTGGGTGGATGTTGCCGATGAGTCAAGCAACGTCACTACTGATGATGCGTGGAGCGGAAGAGGCACAACAACATGTCGCTGGGTGGAGATCGAAGTTGCACTGCGCTCGCAGCGATGGTGACGGTCCACCGTGCGACTGCGGTGCGTCGCCAAACCGGAAGGGTTTGAGGTAGAAGAAAGACGGGAGAGATGAGATGAAAATTAGGTTTAAATTGGGGTGGTTTATAAATATATTTAATTTTACAATATTGTTAATATTAAAGAATAATAATATTAAAAAGAATAGAATTATTAAATAACTAATTATAATCTGAATTTTGAAATATGAAACTTAAAGTATGATTTATGAAAAGCAGATTTTAAAAATAGGTCTATGTGTAATTTTCACAAAAAAAAAAAAAAAAAAAAAAAAAATTTATCCAAAAAGTGCCGAAGCCCTAAGAAGCACTGGATTTAGATCCTAGACGTTCATACTGATCGTACGGTTCAACGTTTCTCCCTCCCAGAACTGAAGTAACCAAAAGCCTCATCCCTTAAAAAGAAGTTTTTTTTTAATTTAAAAAAAAAAAAAAAAAAAAAAAAAAAAAAATTGATCAGTAGGCGGCCCAAGCCCTAAGAAGCACTGGATTTAGATCCTAGACGTTCATACTGATCGTACGGTTCAACGTTTCTCCCTCCCAGAACTGAAGTAACCAAAAGCCTCATCCCTATGGCGGGAAAATTCACCACTACCAAAAATACTGGGAGGTAACCAAAACCCTTATCCCTACGGCGGGAAAATTCAACCAAAAATACAGAAATCTTCCTACATTTCCTCTCTCATCAATGAAATCGAGAACCCTAGCCTCAGTCCTACACCTCTGATCGATATACCTCAATAATACCAAACCAGATGGCTCCGAGGAAGAGAACAGGCGGTGGAGCAAAGAAATCCGACAATCAGAATCAAAATCAGCAATCCCAGCTGCCCAAATATGGAATCCAGCATTTCTTCGATCAACACTCCCAGAGTCAAAAAGCCCTCTCTCAAAATAGCTCTAAAAACAACAGCAATCTGAGAAACCCAATTTCCGATTCTGCCATTGAGAAGAAACAAAATTTGCAGATTTCCCCCAAAGACAAGTCAGTTGATCCGATTTTGAATAAACGTTTGAAAGATGCGAGTGTGGAAGCTAAGGAACCCAGAAGTTTGGCCAGGAAAATTGATTCCGTGAGTAAATATTTGAGGGGTGGAAGTACAAATAACGTGGCAAGATCAAGTAAAATTGATGTGAACAATGGTGTTTCTGGGCATAATGAGTCCAGAAATGAAATCGAAATTTTGTGGGCTTCTAATATAAGAAATGGGGATTCAGGTACCAGTGAAAAATCTAGTAATGATTTGAATATGGGGGTTGTGCCTTTGGAAAATATTAAAAATGGGGGGAATTTGAGGGAAAGTGATTTGAATAATCAATCTCAGAATACGCCGTATGAGAATATTTTGCCAGTGGAGATTGATGACGTGGAGAATCAATTAGAGGTGTCGCCTGAGGCTTGCAAGTCGTCGTCGGTTAAGCGCTTCAAGTTTTCTCCGGGAATGGTAATAGTAACTTTCTCTATTGTTTAGGTGTTCGAGTGCTATTTAGTGGTGTACAAAGATGATTATTTTCAACCAATTTTAGCTGCAATATGACATAGAAAAATATTGGCTTTTCGAAATATTTATTAGCTCAATGAAGAAATTGAGGAACTGTAAAGAAAAATAAGAGAAAAATCCCATTTGTCGACATTCAAGAGTCCTTTGGATCCGCTCAGAGACTTACATTTTAGCATCAGTCTCAACCTAAATTTTTTTACTGTTAAATAGCATTCAGTGTCAGACTCAATGGGATTATTTATTGTCTCCAAAATTCTGATTCATTCCAGAATTAGATTTTTACTCAATTTTACAATCTACAGCTTCCTCTCTTACATTTGCCTTTGATGCCAAATGAACATGCTAGATGTTTAGTGTAACAGGCATCGTACCATCTTTTTGCAGCAACAATGACCAAAACTTTTAGCTCAAAAAGTCACAAGAAGTAATCAGCTAATAGCCTAATACCGAGAATTTATCGAGTAGATTTAATAATTTCTCTTTTAATTGCTATTCTTTATGTACTTTGATTAGTTAATAAAGCAAAGCCAGGATGATGGAGGTGATGAAGTGACATGGAGAATTTCTCCAGTAAATGAGCGGCTCCATGCAATGTCAAAGCACTTTCCAGGGATGATCAAAGTCTTGGCAGAGTCTTCAAGGTTAAACTCCATGAATTTTCAGCAATGTTCACAGAAAAAGGTACATGTTTCCAGATTTTATGTTGGTCTTGTCCTCCTTGCAGTATTATTTATAGCTCATATTGGCAGGTGCTTGCTTCTCCTGGTGAGTCAGGGAATCTAGAAAAGTGGCTCTGTTCCCCTCCACAAAAGGCAGCTGAAAAATCTTTGATATGCTCGGATAGGGTTACCTTGAGAAAGGTGAATTCAGACCGTGATGTGGATTTTCCTGGAAGCAATGGAACCAATAGTAAGAATAACTCCAATGTTTTTAACAGTCAGAGCCCTTTTAATACTCCACCGTCTCTATCTTTTTGCCATGACAAGGTAATTCAATGTCACATTTAAAGTGCGTTAGTTCAGTTTCTCCGGTTATTCATTTATTTATTTTTGGATAATTCTGGTTATGATTGAGATGCAGGCTGCTGATGGTTTTGATTCTAGTGGAGTGCCTGATGAACAGGGTTCAAGGCAGCACAAAAAGGTTTCTCGATTTTGAATCACTTTATTAAATATCGTAGTCTAATATGCTTGTCCAAAAGCAGTTTTTCATCTCATATTTATCTCATAGAAGTATCATAAACCATCCCTTATATTTGTCCATTCAGATGCTTAGAATTATACTTAGTGCTTGTTTGGTAAGGATTTTGATAATTAATTTTTTGACCGTTAGAGATATGGTAGGCCCTACCTGTGAGAGAAGAATTAAAGAATGACAGCTGTAATGAAATAATGGTCAAAAAAATTGATTTTAATTGAAGTCTGTACCAAACAGGCTTTTAATAAAAATCTTTTTGCATTATCAGTAATACATGTTCTCAATACTCAGGCATTGATTGAAATTTTAGATCAAGTTGAAGATGTAATATCTGTTGAAGAATCAGTATGTAAGGACGAGGAAACATTCTTAGAAGCTGAAAGATGCCCTGAAGCTGATCTTGCTGTGAATCAATTGACAATCAATTCAAATGAAAATATCAACAGCAAAGCTTCGAATTGCTATTTTCTTGTATTGGAGGTACCAGTCTATACTTGTTACTCATTTTTATTGCACAAGAATATGATTATCCTGGTCCCTGGACATTTTGTTTTCCTGCATCATATCTGTCCTACAGGTTTCAGAAAAGCATGGGTCTACTGTTTCATCTGGGCCTCATTTCCCTTATAAGGTTTGTCCAATATCTGAATTGTTAATAGACTATGGCGTGTCGGTGTTCTATAGAGCTGTTGGATATTACAGTACACTATGGCTTCTCAGGTTCTGCGCTTACTGAATGAACAAAGTGGAGAAGAGCGGGCAGTGCAGTTATGGGATGAATGGTACATAGATTTAACTGAGTTTCTTTATTAATCTTGAACTACTACCTTGTTTAATGTGCACTCTAGCAAAGGGTTATTTCAGTAAATCAGAGTAATATTAGAATTTATTAGGACACTAGTGATAAGTGGAGGTAAAACTTACCAAGTTCTTTCATTTGTTGATCAGGAGAGAAGTTTGTTAGAAAGGTCGTAATAATTCCATTATACATACATTTCAACCCTCTTTCTAGACTCTAGTGACATGTGGTAGTCTGAAATCACAATCTTGTAATTTTGTTTCATCCATTCAGGTTTTTGAGCGTTGTTGCACCCGGAGATACTGTTCATGTCATTGGTGAATTTGATGGTCATGGGAAGTGTGATGTAAATCGCGAGAACAATTTTCTGATTGTCCACCCAAATATTTTGGTGTCTGGCACTCGGGTATTTTAACCAAAATTTTCCAGTTCTCTTAATTCCATGCCTTTCCTTTTGAGTTTCTGCTTACACAGTAAATTAGGCATCGTGCTCAATGCTTTACCTTTAATGATTCCTGCTGTCACTGTTGTGTCTCTTCCTCTAATTGTTTTCTGTGAATTGTTACACTATTAGGTTGCTTCTAGTTTCAGCTGCCCGAGGCGTGCTATCCTGGACGAGAGGTTAAAATGTAATGAGCATTCAGCTGCAGCATTAATGGGGACCTTGTTGCACCAAATATTTCAGGTAGTCTGTGAAATATGAAAGTCATATAATCCATGTTATCTGTCCAATAATCATCTTTTATGGCATGAAGCAAACTTGAGGCTATGCTGTATTATATAGCATTAAGTTCCTTGTTTTCATTTGTCCAGGCTGGGCTTATTAAGGAGTCTCCCACAAAAGAATTTTTGGAGGGATATGCAAGAATAGTGATTCAGAAAAACCTTGAGAACCTATATGCATGTGGAGGTGGAGATTCATAGTTTAGTCTCTTTGTGTAATTTCCAAATTGTTGTATGCAATCTCTTCAGGTTCATCATTCTTTGGACTTGCGAAACCATGATGTCATATTTGTCTATTAAGAGCACAATCCTTCATCATTTCATTGGTTTATATTTTTACAGAAATGCAACTAACATAGCTCTTATATCATCTCCAGACACTAAAGTTTTCTTCCTCCTGTAATTGCAGTGGATGAAATCGACACTCAGAAAACCTTGTTTACTGCTATCCCAAAAATACTGAACTGGATAGCCAGCTTCCGAGATTCACAGGTAGTTGAATGTTATTGTATTGAATGTCTATATTTCTTTGTGAAATACTATACATATAGTGCTGAATGGAACGGATGTGGGATAAACATCTGGAGAATGCATACCAGTCTTATGGCGGACCAACTAGCTTATGCTAAGATTTCTGGAAGTATATGGCTTTGGTGCTGATCTTACACCATTCAAGATCAGTTTTGGTCAATTTTTTATAGAAAAGTTTCACTTTACTGACTAAATGCACATGATTCCATAATATGAATCCATTCACGCATGTCGAAAACTTGTCGTGAACTGCCTTCGCATGTGTCTAACCTTAGAAGTTACTCTTTCCTTGTTAATGAGTAAAAAGATTACTTGTTTTTAAGTTTAACTAATAAATGCTTTAAATACCCTTCTTACCTTAAGATTATAAAATATTAAAATGGTGAATATCTAACTTATAGAAATTTTATACATAGATATTAGCCTCTGTTTGAGCCCCATTCTTTGAAAAAAATACATTTTTAAACAGTGTTTTGACATTATTTCAATCACACATTTTTTCAATAAAATAATATTACATGCAAATTCAAAACTTTTCTTTATTTTTAATCATACATTTCCGATCAATACACTATTCAAAAATTCATTCTTATGAAAAGAATGGGGCTCAAACAAGGGCTTAGAATAGTAATTTTACTTCAGTAACACTATAATGGAGGAAATAATTAATGAATCATGCTACAAGCACATTGAGTTTGACATTAAGTTTTACATTGTATCACGTGAAGACATTATATTGGATAGTTTTTGAAAAAAACACACTTTTCCGCCAACTCCATTTTGAAAACAATGGAGTGTCAAACTCCATGTCAAGTAAACAATGTGCAAGAAGCCTTATTCATAATTAATTTCCCACTGAGGATCATGTTCTCAAAAATGACTATTATAGGACCTTGATTATTGATCACTTAAGAAGAAATGCATGTGATGTAATGAACAAATTAGAGCATGCTGGACAAAACAGAGAAGTGCTACAAGACTTTTGTGTTATTAGAAGATCTTAATAAGAATTATTAAATCCACAATGCTTTTTGATGCCAAGTGTTGAGCTGTTAAAGGATGAGGTGTCAATAAAATGAATGTAGTGGAAATGAGAATTGAAGATGGATGCATATGCATACTAAAATGGAAAAGATAAAAAATGTAAAATATGCTAACAATTGGTGGTTTTATGTATTCAGGAAAAATTAAGGGAAGATGACTATAGTGGACATCTTTTGCATAGACCTAAAGAGGCTCATTTTCATACGACAAAACTAGTTTTTTTCATCTTTAGTAGAAGCGAGAGAGGAGACTAAGCTAACACGATGTTTTTTGGTTGCTATGGATCTAGTTGTTTTGCATCTTTTAATTGATCTAACAATGAATCAAACATGTGTCAGAAAAGGATACATGTGGCCAAGAATGCTTTGTTGTTTTCACTACCGATACTTTACAAGATATTATAAACGAAAGCTGATAATTAGTATTCCATCACTGTACCAAATTATTTCGTTTATTAATTAGCCCTTGTTTGATGTAGATTTTTTAAGAATTAGCTTTGTGAAAAGTGATTTTTTTGGAGAATGTGCGCTTAAAAATTACGGAGAGGTTATGGATCCACAAGTAAAATTATTTTATTAAGAGAACAAGTTGAAATTTTGAAAAAATAATCTAAATCAAACAAGGGACTAATACGAACTTTTAAAATTAATTTATGAATATTTCAAAATGTTATATATATTTTCAACAAATTTGGTTGAAGAATAATATTCCATTATTTATTATATAGAAGTTTCACATTTTCGTTTTGGCCATTTGATATTTTACGTTTTGGTCACGTGTTGTTTTATTTTAAAATAAGACTTGAATATGATTCTTGCTACATATTGCACCATTTAAACCTGAAGAGGCTTTTGCTCCTATTACTGACACGATCTCATGTTAGAAGAGATGGGGGCTTGGCATGTGTTGCTTTTTGGATCTATTTGTTTTATATATGGATTGAATGGAGTGGCTAAAAAAGGTTCATGTACTCGACTCCAAATTTATTTGAAAAAGGGTAATTTTGTGGTTTATTACACCATTTGACGCAGGTTTCTTGTTTCCCCTATAGGATTTCAAAAGTCCAAGTATTGACTTTAAATGTGGTGGACTGAAGAAGATCAAAATTTCCGAGGTAAGGCAAATCACTTCATGTACTTTCTCAGAAAGGGTTGACCTATTGTACAAGTTTCCTTCCATATGGGTGTGGTCGGAGACCATAATACTCTTCTATAAACAAAATGCTTGGATTTGAATGTGGAGACCTATTTTTTGTCATTTAGGTCTCGTGGTGTGCCTTACTTGAATTTTGAAATCACAGCAATGTGCACATTTTCTCTACTTCTAAATATTATGGTTTATAATCCATTTATACATTTCTACAAATTCTACTGAGGGAAGTATGATAAGAGTTGATTATACTGGATAAGAACTTCCACACAACCTTATAAAGTACTTCATTGACACTCACATGTGGAATATTTATCAACTCGAGCTTTGGGTACATATATTAATTTCAATGTGGATCATCACACATAAACATCCATCAACTAGATACATATTAATTTTATGATGTGCATTATCTTAAAAAATATAGGTAATCGACATCGAGGAAATGGCATGGGCTCCAAAGTATGGCTTGAAGGGGATGATTGATGCCTCTGTGCAAGTAAGGATTGAATCAACCTTGCATGAGGCTCGTGAGATGATTATGCCATTAGAGTTCAAAACTGGGAAGGGAAATAGTGGTCAGGCAAGTTAAAATTATTAAACAGACGCTTCTAAAGAAGACAACAACTGTCTAGTTTCTTAGTCAGCTATCTGACTTCTAGATCCCACCTCCTAACAGCATTCTCATTTTTCTGCGGCACCACTTTGTTGTTATGCAGACAACTATGGAACATAATGCACAAGTGATGCTATATGCCCTCCTTATGTCAGAAAGGTATGCAGCACACAAAGATTGCCTTTCTGAAAGCCACTGAACGATGTTCTCATAACTTTTTGTTTAATTGTGACGTCTTCTATATGTTTTCTTCGAGCTTTCTGTTCACTTCTATATATATATATCATCATCATCATCTGCATTTGTCTCTTTCAGATACATGAAAAATATTGAATGTGGCCTTCTGTATTATCTTCACACAGATCAGACACAGGTAATGCCAATTACATATATTATTTGATTTATTAAATGGCTTAATTCCGTTTGATATCTACCTTCACATTCTTTAGATTTTATCATAAATGTTTCTTTAAGGGAATTTCTGTACGGAGGTCTGACTTAGTTGGGCTTATAATGCGTCGTAATGAGCTTGCAAATGATCTCCTAAAGGCATTAACGGCTCAGCAACTGCCACCAATGTTACAGGTTTATTTATTTTTTCGAGTATCCTCTGAATTTGATATAAATCATTGAAACTTTAAAATCTTATTTTCTTTTTCTTTACTTTGTGTGCAGAGTCCAAATATGTGCAAAGGTTGTCGCCACCTGAGCGTTTGTTCTGTTTACCACAAGGTACATTTCTTACCATACTCAAAAGAGCCTTCTCTAATGTTTCATAAACTATATGTTTATTGTTTAAGCTAACTTGTAAGCTGACTATTTCTACTCAAATTAGTGTATGCATGAGAAACATCGGCACTATTTGACACATCTGCTCAAATTGACACTTTCTTTTAATAAGCATGCTTTAAATTTATGGATTTACTCAATCAGGCCATCAAGGCATTCATTACAAGCCCCATTCATTTTCCATTTTTCTTCTTGAACGATTATATCAGAACCCTGGGTTTCAAATCCTTTGCAGAAGCTCAAACATTGATTAAAGAACATTTTGGAATGATATTCATCCCCACCTGTATATATCCTCAAGAAGTATATCATCAACAGTGATTGTTAAACTTCAACACTTGTGTAAATATCACAGTTTCTCCTAATTTTCTGATTATTATTTTTTTTTTTAACAAAACTGCTTTTTACCTTTTAAATTCCTCTACTAACTGTTGAACTCCAAATTTAAATGAATACACGTGACGTGACCTCTCTTGACAGTTTAAACCTCTAGATGAGATGGTTAAAATGGTAACACATCCATAGGTTCAAGTCTCATTGCCAACCTTTATGAAAATTGCACATGACAGGAAAAATGAATTCGTAATGCATGCGAGATGACATATTGAAGCCAAAAATTTGAATAAATAAAATAAATAAATATGACATCTCAGTACTCTAGGTGTGATGGCAACACTATCATCTCCAGCAATGACAATATAAACATGCACAGCTAATGGTATCTCATCAGGGAGGTAACTTGTGAACAAGAGACTGTTATCTACCCCACTTCTGCTTGAAGGTATCTAAGTCTGTACACGAATGATAGCTGCGACAAATTTGTAGTAAGTTGAAAAAAAGATGAAACAGAAATTGAATCCATTAACAGTGAAGCGATGAAAAATGAATACAAAGTGGATTAAATTTTGGTTAAGTTTATAAAAATTGGTCATAGACCTCAGACGGAACAAAGATGCTACACTTGTTGAATAGAAGTATCAAATATCTACTTGAAGGTATCCAAGCCTGTGTAGAGATTTTTGATCTTAGGCATATTGAATTCCACAAACAGAAGTTAGTTGAGATAGTCTTACTCTCGAAAGTCATTGCTATGTTATTGGTTTAGGCTCTTTTGTAAGTTGTGTTACATTCCTTGACTCATCAAGAAAGCTTTGTCTACTTTAGACCACTGTATATAGTTGTTCCTGCTCTCTGAGTCGATACTTGCGTACTTGTGAGTTATGATGAGTGAAGTAGAAAACTTTGAATCGATCAAACTGCTAAAAGCATCAATGATACTTCAAAATTTAGGAAAACGATACTTTTGGATTTAAGGGAGGTAAAGGCACATTTGGGAAGTTTTATAAACAATTCAATTTACAAATAGATAGAAATGAGTAGTGCATAAATGGATAGTACTTGTAGGTCTATTAAAATGTGTGGATAAAAAGTGATTTGACTATTTGTAAACAGTTAATAAACATTAGCCTAACATGGCCTCAGTTTAGAGTGTCCTAATTGCATGGGATGTTGTACATGAATATCTATGGTTTATGTTATATTTTGGCGACCATCAAGAGCAGAAGTGGTCAAATGAAGTGTTCTCTGGGTGATCTCTATGAAGTGGTCAAACGAAGAAATTACTGGATCATTTTTAAAAATCGTCAGTAGATAGACTGAAATGTATTGTTATCTATGTAGGTTCTATTATTATGAAGCAAACAATAAGCATATGTTTTGTGAATAATTGTGTTCCATACCCCAGGTATATGGTGGAACTACCGAAGGTAGCGGACTGGGGGATGTGTTTGACTCAATGATCTCCCATTTAACAACTGCACATACTGATTTTCTCAAAAGATGGGAGCGGTTAGTCGACCTGGAGGCTAAGGCGCTGGAGGTAATGAATACTAAATAGTCTGCACATTATTAAACTGACTGCTAAGAATTCAATGCATGCGCTTACTGTTTTTATTGTCTTTGTATTTTAGGTTGCAAACAAAGAAAGCTGGTGCTCGCAGAGCATAAGGAACGACCATTCTCCTACTTCCCTTTCATCTCTTGTTCTTGACACTTCAGATAAACCACTTCACAATAACTTTTTCAAGGGCAACAAATTTGTTTATCGCTTCGTACGCGGAGATTTTCCTTTGTCTGGAATAGAAGAACCGAATAGGGATTCTCTGCACTCTACTTCATCCTTGGATTGCACACTTAGGATGGGTGATTATGTGGTATCTTTTCCATGTTCCTTTTCTGGTCTCATTTTGTTTTTCAAGTATTTTTTGTATGCATTTTTACACTCTAGTTCCAGTCACATCGATTCCCTCACTCTTATATCTGTGCGCTTATGATCAGAGTTTGTTTGGTTTTATCCTCCTCGACACACCATTTTATCCGCATTTCTTTATTGTCCTGGAATTTGTATCTCTAATTGCATTATTGCAAATAAATTTGTGCTTGTGCAACTTCCAGGATATCTCGGAATTTTATCACAGTAGATTTAATTCAAGAGGAAGGCAATACAGTTGCTCCGATGACCTAATTATTGTTTTCATTTGCTAATCGCTTCTCACCTTTCCATTGACCGAAGGTTTATTGAATATATATGTTGACGCGAAGAGTTTAATCTTTTATGGCTATCTTCTTGATTATGTTTATTATTAGATAATTTTTCTATTCTATAAGGTTCTTTATCCTTTCATAGGATGTAGATAAAATCTTGTTAGGTGTTTGTGTTTATCTCTAATTGTTGTAGTAGGAGTTTATGTTTATCTTTGCTTCTTGTAGTCCTATTAAAACCTCTATATATGAGGGATTCAATGAATAAAATAACTCATGTTATCACAATGATCTACCATTAATTCTCACAATATAGCTTCGTTTAAGTTCAGAGACTGATATCAGTAATGTGGACAGCGTCAACTAATGTGAGAATAATTGTCTAAAGGACACTATTATGTTTGATTTCTTTATTTATTGTTGCTTCTGCCTTTCAGCATTGTTTATCATTATGTGACAATCTCTAAGATACAATTATTTCTAGATGAGTTGAGTTGAGTTGATAGCATTGTTTATGTAGAAATGCAAAGAGAATTCATGAACATACCTTAATTTCAATGTAATCCGGAATTTTCACCTGCATATATCTGCTTGTAGTGTGGTATGACGTGATAAGCATATTGGTTGCACTTCAGTTCTTTGTAGTTAACATATCATTTATTTGTGTCAATATAATTGTTAATAACTATTACATAAAAACTTTCATACTATTATTGCAGATATTAAGCATTGAACCTGGTTGCCATCGAGTTGCTAAAGGAGTGATAGTGGATGTTGATAACTCCCATGTTTCGGTAAGTATTTTGCTGTGGCACTTAATATCAACTCTTTCACAAGATAGTTATCAGTATCTAAGTAAATCCCTGGCTCTAGGGAATACCATTGATAAAACTGAAAAAGCTTTAATCATGGGATTGACACTCCAAAAAGTACCTACTTCGCACATTGAAAATTCAAAGCATCATGAACAACAAGAATGTCATTTACCATTATTAAATCAGTTTTTATCATATAATTGGTGATTAGATGTTTCAATTGTCTGATTTATTTCATTATTTTAGGTATCTTTCACAAAGCACTTAAGGCTTCCAGGGAGCAGTCGTAAATCAGCAACACAAGATCTTCATCAGCGATCCTGGAGGATTGACAAAGATGAAGTTATGTCATCATTCGCCGTCATGAGGTAAATATATAGAAACTTGTTTGTTTGTGCAAATCATCTCTACGTTAACTATATGCAACTATTTAGATGTCACAACATGTTTGTTTGTAATGAAGGTTTAACCTTGTACAAGTTTTTCTACAAAATGAACATAGTTCTCACCTGCGGAAGATGATTGTTGACCTTGAGGTGAATTCTACTAAATTGCCTATGCTAACATAACTCATTTTCCACCCCCACCTTGTTAGATACTGCATGGACGCATTTCCCAGTGTGTGTTTATTTGTGCATCACAGATGCCTAGGTTTGACAGCGGATGTATATTTAGTCAAGATCCTGCTTTTTCATACGTCTGGTCAGAGAAAAGTTTAAATGATGATCAACGCAGAGCCATCCTCAAGGTTGTATTTCAATTATAATTTGTCCCCAAATCTTCAATGACAAACAAAAATTTCATCTCTATGAAGGAGAAACAATTGGAATAAAATTATTTTGCCTGCTTGTTGCTGATATATAAAAATATTTGAAATATTTCAGATACTCACAGCAAAGAATTATGCCCTTATTCTTGGAATGCCTGGAACTGGCAAAACATCCACTATGGTGCATGCTGTGAAGGCGTTGTTGATGAGAGGTGCATCCATTTTGCTTACGTCCTACACAAATTCAGCTGTTGATAATTTACTTATCAAATTGAGAGCTCAGGTCATCATTCATCCTTATCAATTCATTAGACAGATGTTTGCTAATTGGAGTTTTAGAGAGAAGTTAGCAAAACTTCTACAAATTCAATTGTCTTGATAGATTCTTGATTGCCTGTAATCCATACATTAGGATTAGATAAAGAGATTCTTCCTATAGGAATGTAAAGCTAAAGACACTGCACTGCTGATTTATATACAGGGCGTAGATTTTATTCGCATTGGAAGAGATGAAGCTGTGCACACGGAAGTTCAGGGGAATTGTATATCAGGTTGAATTCCTAGCTTATCATCAATAGCTGTTTCATTAATGGTCTGGCTCCAAACTTATTGTTTACAACTCTGCGGTAACAGCTATGAAGATGGATAGCACTCAAGAGATTAAGCTAAAGCTGGACCAAATCAAAGTTGTTGCAGTCACTTGTTTGGGGATAAATAACCCTTTGCTCACTAACAAGAGATTTGATGTATGCATAATGGATGAAGCAGGACAGATTACCCTGCCGGTAATTGTTATAATATACTTATATTTATAAATGCTTGACGACATAACGGACTGTTTGTTTTTATGCTAAAGTAGTGAAAATTGTTTTTGTTATGGTCGAGTTGTTCTACATCAATAAATGGAAATCTGTTGTCTTTGGCACTTCTCAGTTGTATGATGATGAAACTTGATGTGTTCTATTTGATCTTCTAGTAGATGTAGCGGATGAACCAAACAGAACAGTGAAAGAGGATCCATGTATTGTCCTCCATATTTATTAAGAATAGTGCTTAGTTTTTTGTCTATTCATAAGAGAATAAGACTTTCTGGCAATCCCCTTCTCATTTGGGCAATGTAACCACTGTAATGAAGTGCTTTCTTTGCTTGCTGAGGACTAGAACATATGCTTCGAGAATGGCAATGCTGAAGCAGTAACTTTGGCTGAACTATGAGAAATTATTGTACAAAGACTTAGCCCCTGTTTGTAATCCTTTACTTTACATTCTTTTCCATTATTTTTTTTTTACAAAACTCATTTTTAATTACACAATTCTTCATTAAGTAATATTACACGCAAATAAAAAACTTTTCCTTCTTTGAGAATGGATAAGAGGCTCTTGGGATTGATGTGAGGGGGTAGGGATGGCTATATTTCTGGGAGCGAACTTCCCGCAAGAGATCCGGACCCATTTTTTTCTGATCCTTCGAGAAAAAATTCATTCTCTTCATAAAAAATAGGAGGTAGAACTTGGGATTTGTGATTCCAGGTAAGATCGGTTCAGGATCATGGGATCCTTTTCTATCAGATAGGAAGGGCTGTAGCACAAAATGCATTCTCCATCAATCACTATTTCATAATACATTTCTTCAAATTAGTGGGGCTCAAACGGGCCTTAATGGAATGATTATAGTTTTTACAGCAGCTTGACCATGGGAAGGATCCGTACTGGATTTAATGCTTAAAAGAACAGAAAAACTATTGGTAATTTCCTATGAGTCTAGAAAGGGATATCCAACCACTCTTTTATTCTCTCCTCCGAGCCTTCTCTATTTTGCTTTTCCCAATGTTTTCTTGTCACAGAAACAAATTGACATTTTTTATGTACCATTAAAGAAGCCAAAAGTTCTTGTTTTATAGGTTAGTATGGAAATGCAGACCATTTTAATGAACTTGTCCAATGATTTTGGAAAAGTCTGTGGTTGAACGTTAAAAACTTGTTTTATCATTTTTATGGGTTTTATTCTAATAGTTTCTCATACTGTATTGCAACCATGAATCACTGGTGCAATGATTTATCATACATTTCTTAGACACAAATTGTTCTAGATTTTTTGCTCTATATTTTGTTGCAGTTCCCATGAACATGGTAAATGATAAATTTAGATTTGCTCAAGAGAGAAAATAAAATTAATACTGCCCAAGCAGGTGTCTTTGGGACCGTTGATGCTTGCATCAAAATTTGTTCTTGTGGGAGATCATTATCAATTGCCGCCACTTGTTCAGGTATTTTCTCCGTTTACAATAATTCATTTACTTTTCTGCAGAACTTTATAATTACTGGGATCTTGTAATTTTACACCTGATATTAGAGTCCAGTGGCAAAAGAGAGTGGAATGGCCGTGAGCCTCTTTTGTAGATTATCAGAAGCACATCCCCAGGCAATTGCCGCTTTACATAGCCAGGTGATGAAAACTGTTCGAATGTACTATTGTCTTGCTTTCTTTTTCTCGTGAATTGAAAAACTCAATGCAACTATTCTATAATTTGCAGTACCGGATGTGTGCAGCCATAATGGAACTCTCAAATGCATTGATATATGGAAACAGACTGCGTTGTGGTTCTTCAGATATAGAGAATGCCAAACTCAAGTACACATGTAAAGCATCTGCCCCTTCGTGGCTGGAGGTATTCTACAATATGTTCCAAATTGTCTTATTACAACTATATTAATAATCTAGACCTGCAGTGCCATTGTCCTTTACTTACCAAAAATTATTGTATGATTTGCTGAACTGCTGTAAGTACAAAGGGGTTTAGGTGCTTATAGTATGACAAAACATTTATGCATAATAAATCTTAGAGTCCAAGAGTACAAGTAACCGTATCAATTGAGGCTATTTTATATTTTGACCATGAGATGGTAATTACTTTTTCGGACTTGCACAAGTTTGTTTTCGGTATGAGCATGATATACTTGAAATTCAATCAACACACCTTTGTTAATTTTCAGCAGGTTTTGAATCCAAAGCGCCCAGTGATATTTATTAACACAGGTATGTTTTGCTTTTCACTTTCTTTTCCTTTATATTTAATGAATTACGTGCTCATACTGGTTGAGCAGTTTATTAACTTCAGTTCCAACTCAGATTTGTTGCCCACATACGAGACAACTGATCACAAGGCTGTAAATAACCCTATTGAAGCTTATATTATTGCAGAGGTATAAATGTATAATTCATTCTGACAAAAAACAGATGATTAATTGCTAAACCTTTTTCTCTGCGATTCTTATATTACTATAGGCATAGGATTTTTTCACTCTTCTGATATTTATTTTTCATTGAAAAGGTTACAAAAGCATTATTGCTTAGAGGTATACGAGGGGAAGATATAGGCATCATCACACCATACAACTCTCAGTCAAAGCTCATTCAGGAAGCGGTTTCTGCACCTGTGGAGATCCATACCATTGACAAATATCAGGTTTTACTTTTAGACCTCGTATTAAGGAAATTCCTTTATAAGTAGTTTGTTTTCTTGATGACCATAAAATGGAGTAAGTTGGAGGAAAAGGCCTGAGATAAGACGTTTCTTAGAACAGATTTATAGTTGGCAGCTTCATATACTTCCCCTCTTTTATTATAAATAAATAGAAGATATCACTTCAGACATGCAGCAGTCAATTTGTATTTCTAGTCTTAATAAATATTAACATGACAGCAGAGTGCAATATTAAAATTGCTCCCTTCTCCAATATCTAATGTTCAGTACGACTTTGAAAAAATAGGATACTGCTTTCTTTTCATCTTTCCTAAAGTAATAATACAGGCCTATGAGGAGGAACAATGTGGCTGTAAATGTCGAGAATTTTTTCAGACAACAGGTTCCAGAGTCGGATAAAATACCCTGACATAGCAAGGAATTTCTTCGATTTGGGCAAATTATTCTTTCAGATAAAAGAAATGTTAATGCTTTTTAAACAGTGAGTTTTCCGTGTTGAACTTTACATTTTGTATAGGAAATATTAGGATTAATAAATGGAACATAATTATTGAAACAGCATTCATGATCATGGGAGCCACATTACAGCTTGTTCTTATCAATCTCTTTGCCGCAGGGGAGGGACAAAGATTGCATATTGGTCTCCTTTGTGAGGTCCAGTCAAAAACCCGGGATCGGTACTTCGTCATTGCTTGGAGACTGGCATCGTATTAATGTTGCTCTTACACGAGCAAAGGTCTGTATTAACATATTCTCGTCTACCATGCCCGTTATTGTAGCTAGTCTTAGAGAAACTTATTTTATGTTGTGGTTTGTGTAACATTGACAAGTTCACTTTGTTCGGGATTAACTCCTAATTTCTGAAAACCATTTAAAAGTTTCTCACCCCAGAGATGAGAGTTACGTCCACTTGGTGGTTCACCTCATTGAGAATTATATTTCACAATGTTGAATAATCCTTTTATATATGCATGTATATTAAGGGGATTTAATACACACTTGGAAGTTTGAAGCTATTGATCCATGTGAGCTCTTTGACTGAATTTTCTTGAGGAACTAATTACATCAATTCTGGTCTTGGTTTTGTTTGAACAGAAGAAGTTGATAATGGTGGGATCCTGTAGAAGTCTTTCAAAAGTGCCATTGCTGAAACTTCTGATTGAGAAGGTAGAAGAGCAGTCAGGTATGCTTATTGTCTCCGATAAGGACTTTAACATCAATGCTGCTGAGCTGAAGAGATGCTCCAATATTAAATGTCTGTAATTTCTCCGCAATTTGTAAAAAATTGAAATATAAATAGAAGTTATTTTTCTCTCTAAGATTATTTTGTCTCTATGCTTGTGCCATTGTTCATGAGTAAATTAAAACATCGGCTCATACAAGCTAGAGTTTCTACAATCGAAGCTTTTGTGGCATATTCAACGTGTTTCTTGAAACAAAATATATTTTTACACGGTTCAGAGTTTAACCTTTATATTGAATACCCCATCAGACAAAAACGTTGTGCAAAACCTTGACTTCGGCACTAAACCAAACTAGCATATATGACTCCGGCCATCCATATGATTGACTCATGACTGTAAACTCAAACCAAAAATATATGCTTCGTAAAACCATATATGCATATAAAGAATTCAAGATGGCATACGTAAACAATAGCCTTTAGAAGATTGTTTATATAAAGATAACAAGTCACTGAAAGATTTGATATAAATAAAATTCCACTCTGTAACATGCATCTATGAAGATCTTGTATAGCACATTTGTACAAGGGTAAAAAATTATTGAAAGAAAAGAGTGACTTATTTCAGACTCAAATGGCTGCTTTCAGGTGAGCAAAATGACAGTCAATGCAGGGACGGCAGCATTGAAAAATTCATCAATCAATGCCCAAGCTCGAATAGGGTTCAAATCCACCCTGAAATGGGAAAGTCAAATGAGTGGCAAGAAAAT
Organism: Olea europaea var. sylvestris; assembly: GCF_002742605.1. NCBI lineage: Eukaryota > Viridiplantae > Streptophyta > Magnoliopsida > Lamiales > Oleaceae > Olea > Olea europaea. The sequence continues at coordinate 880,957 of NC_036252.1, forward strand.
TAAGTCAAATATATAGTCCAACAATTCAATCTAAGCTCGATGACATCTTTATATTTTACGAGGAAAGTGAGGATTAATATGGCAGCAGAAAACCTTAATCACAATTCCGTTTCGTCTCTTCTTCACATGCATTTTATTTATCCAATTTGTTGGGGAAATAGATCTGTTATTCGAGACTTCCACAGAGGACATCCCTTACAATTTATATCACAAGCATCTTCTTGTCAAAAAATGGCAAGAATAAAACAGAGAAAAATGCAAATACCATTACTGTCTATTCTCTTCTTTAATTCATTTATTTTGCATTAAATTCTCATATTTCTACAGCCAAGAGTCATATAGAAGTGCCAGTTAGATTTAAGTGAAAGCTACTTACAGCACAATCGTCATGCACCCGCCATATGGTCTCACCCAGGAGGTTTGCCACAGATAAGATCGTAAGCTGGGAAAAATAGTTCTTTTCTGCTACTGGAATAGTGTTTGTTATGATAACCTCTTGGAATAGGCCACTTGATAACCGCTCAATTGCAGGAGGACTGCAAAAAGTTTAACACGTGTATTGAGTAAACAATATACTAAAAAGTATTATACTTGATTCAGTATGAGCAAAGTGGAGATTGGCACAATTTGTTAAGTATAGATTATGGATATGGAAATGTTGCTCCAAAAGAATAAAAAGCCACGACACCATTGGCCGAAGTATAAAATTTATGATCTTGCCCTGAACCAGGCCAATGAAATGATCGAGTAGCTCAATGATCTAACGCTTAATTTTCATTAAATGTAGGGATCAGGTGACTCTACAATCTGGGAAGGTAAAATGTAACTGAGAAGTAAATTTTTCATCATTACTAAAAAGGCACCGTACTTTCAGTCAGGCAAATATTCCAATGAGAAGATATTTTAGCTTCCACTAATATAACTAAAAAAACATAACTGATGAAGCATTGCGAACAATAATGGATTTTAGTACCTGAAAACAGCATGAGTGCTGCAAGCATAAACTTCCCTAGCTCCTTCTTGATGCAACAAAGCTGCTCCTTTTGCAATGGTTCCTGTAACCATCTGCTGGTAAGTACGATACCCAAATACGATAGACTGATTAGGACAAAAGTGCTAGCAGGGGCTGTACATAACAACCCTCCAAATGGAGACAAAAAATTGGAAGTTGAGCAATTGATTTACATGTCTTCTGATGAAGAAACCTGAAAATAATTTACAGCTCTAAGGGTTGATGTTTTACTGATTAGGGGGACAATGGCGAACCAGTCTCGCCAAAATTGACAGTGCTGTATGTAGATGTATTCTTATTTTTCCCCTGGCGGAGAAAAAAGATTGAATTGGAAATATAGTTAAAAAGGAATTTATTTGCGTACAGCTGTTTATATGATTACAAAAAGTTTATCCTTTTCAGTTTTTGATCTTGATTTCAATATAGAATTTGCAGTGTAGCATCAATATTTGTATGCCCAGGCTGCAGCTGTTTGATTAACTATTATTCAAGATTGTGAAAGAATAAGTGGATCATAAAGAAAAAAATTTACCAGCAGTATCAATCATGTCATCCACCATAACTGCTACTTTTCCCCTCACATCACCAATCAAATTCATCACCTGCAGAATCCAAATAGTATCTTAACCCATTGGTGGTTATAGGCACAAAATACATCATACCAGATATCAGGTACATTAACACCTAGAAACAACCATAAATGCTTTCAATCAATGCTGAGATATTATGTGATTGAAAGACCTGAGTCATCAAATAACTGAGAGTTACATTCAGTTTCGAGGACTTCACCTCAGCAACATTATGCGCATGACGCCTTTTATCAACAATTGCAAGAGGTGCATCAGACAACTTTTTGGCAAAAGCTCTCGCTCTAGCAACCCCACCAACATCCGGTGAGACCACAACTAGATCATCAGAACATATGGCCTTGCTGGCAAGGTAATCAAGTATGACAGGCTACTTGCAAATATTCCAAAGAAAAATAGTAATAATAAACAAATAATTTCAAAATAGGCGAACAATGGAAAACCAGTGCAACTTTTTGAAGTAAGATTGCAAGTAGAAATGCAATATAAAGACAATTAAGTCAGCCCCATTCGCCAATCTTCAATTCATCAGCTTCCAAATTTTCTTGTGTCAATATTACACCAAAACTCACAGAAATTATGCCAGTGTTAGCTTCTGTATATGTAATGGGAACAAACATCTCAAGGTATTTTACCTGACCATGTACATGATCCACTGGAATGTCAAAATATCCCATGGACTGACCAGAATGAAGGTCACAGGCAAGAACCCTGTCTGCACCAGCTTCGGTAATCAGATTAGCCACAAGTTTGGCTGCTATTGACTCGCGCCCTTGTGTCTATCGTGGAAGCAAATGTTCATAAAGAAAAGCAAATAGGAAATTGAAGTACTAAAACAAAGAAAACTAACACTCAACAGCCAAATTCATTCAGGTGGAGGCCAATTGTCAATGAAATAAAGGTGAAATTATACCTAATAAAACTTGAGATTATTTTTATCATTTGGCATCTAATTGTTTTTAGTTTAAGAATTTTTTTCTTTGGAAATTTTAAAGTGAAAACACTCTGGAAGAAAAAGTAAAAGTGAAGACCTGAAGCATGTGGATGTTTACCAATATTTGCATAGTTTCGTTGTATATCCATTAAGAATTCATCAATTTTGATAAAAAGACTCAATGCGAGTCAACAAAATCAGCGTTTTCAAGTAGAAACCTATAAGCTGCGTCATGATGTCTCATTTAGCAGGGGAAAACAGAAGGATCAGGGCAAGCGGATTGTAGTGTTACCTATTTAAAATGGATCATTCTGTAATTTTGAGATTACCAGAAAAGGTTATTATTTTAAATCAAAATTTTGATGTGAGAACTGGGTTTACTTAAATCAACTCAAAGCTGAGATAACATACCTTTCGATCAGCTCTAGCATATCCAAAATAAGGAATAACAGCAGTAATATTTTTGGCTGATGCTCTTCGACAAGCATCAATCATTATCAAGAGCTCCATAAGATTTTCATTTGCCGGAGGACAGGTGGGCTGCACAAGATATACATCACACCCTCTAACACTCTCTTGTAGTTGAACATAAATCTCTCCATCAGCAAATCGTTTTATCTTAATTTTTCCAAGCTCCAGACCCATATAACACGCAATTTCCTGTAAAAGACACATTTCCGTAAAATAAAATAAAAGAGAGAGAGAGAGAGGAAAAGAAAAAGTGCGATATAGTACCACAATACCTTTACACATCAAATAATAAAATTACAATAATATATAAAAATATGATTCCCTTCAACAGAATTACAAATATCAGCTAAACATTGGGCACAACAAACGACTTATCAAAAACCGCAGATTAATTTGGGCAATATTATGATCAGGATCATATCAAAAGCAAATAGATCCTAAGAATGTGTTTTTATTATAATATCATGATCATGATCATGATCATGATCATTTGTAAATTCAATTGTGAACATACGACAACAACCAAATTTTTTTATGTACTTTGCTGTATTAATAAATAATAACCAAAATCATAACATTACCCAAAGACTTAGCCTATATTTTGAAACTGATTTACCGCTAAGTCATGTAATCCAAACCAAACAAGGCCTCGATGCTTAGAAAAAGTCCAAATATATTTCATTTTCATGAATAACAAATATTTTTCACGGAAATCGAATTTGTTGAGGTTTTTTTAATACATTACCAAAGATAAAACTAATTTCTAGATCTATTATGACTCCATGGGTTGAACCATTTCTCAATATTATCAAGTATTCATATTTATCACTTCTTTATTTGGACACCCTTATTAATTCAAATCAACCAGAATTATTTTAATCCACAGGCATGCGGAAAATATGTTAAACGAATTTAGCAGCAGAAACCTGTGACAAAGAAGGGTTAGCAGTGCCCGAGAAAATTCGAAGCCGGGTGTCATTTTTCTGAACTGGGATTCTTTCATATAATTGACGAGTGGTCAAGAAGCTTGGAATCGACGCTACTTGTCCATAATCACTGCTAATGCTATTGGGCAAGCTGCCTGGTTTCCCATTGTCCTTGTACTTCAATGGCTCCGCTACACTGTTACACCTCTACAGAGCGAAAAAAAAAAAAAAAAAGGATCAAAACGAGTACATACGAATGTGTGTGTGTGTGAAATCAAGAGAGTAAGGTCTTACGAATAATGAGGACGCATCATGAGTGGAAGCGGGGTTTCTGTGGGGAATTACAAGACTACCAAAGAAGGCCAAAGAGGCCATATTTACTATACTTGTGGGAATTAGTTCAGCTTCCTAAGATTTGGGTTTTCTTTAGTCGTACTCCTACATAATTCAGGGGTTAGGGTTTTAGCAACTTCGTAAGTATCTCAGCGCCACGTTTGGCAGGAAACCACTAAACGGACTCTTTTTTCCATGAATCATTTTTAATTACATATTCACACAATACAATATTTTGCACGTAAATTTAATTTTTTTTATTTTTAATAGCACCTTTCAAAAATCACCATCAAAAACTCTATTTTCCTCAAATAATAATTGTCAAATCGAGGCTAAATGTCTTTGCATAATTTTGAAGTACCTTTCTTCTTCTTCTTCTTCGTCTTTTTTTTTTTTTTTTAAGTTAATAGTTCCTTTACTCTTTTTTGGTACATTGGAAAAATAAAAATACTCAATAACTCCTTATAAAACCATCGTCCCATTGTATGCAAAAAAGCAAAATATTTAAGGAATTCCTGGATGTTGATCGTGCTTTCTTCTTGCATCTCTCTTGTATTAGCAAGATGGTCCGCACAACCATTTTCTTGTCATGATGTATGCATTATTTCGATATTGGGTATGTATAGCAGAAAATGATAATTGTTAAGCAAGGCTCGATTTAGAATTTTCACTTATGTTCCTTTTTCTTAGTAGAAAATTAGCTTCCACAAATTATAGCCTCAAAATGTCGCCCTAATCTCATTTGTAAAGCTCTATGAATATCCAATATCGCTCATAAGTCTTGCTATTTATTTTCCTTAATTAAGATGGATAAATGACTTTCCCTAAGAATTCGAAATTCTATCTTTCTAAATTATCCAATGATGCTAGGAAATAGAGCGCTCCATTTATTATTATTAACTTCATTGCCTTCTTATTTTTAGAAATTCCATTGCAACAAATCTTTATGAGTTAATAACCCAGATGATCACTAAATTTTGTAAAAAGTTTTCACGATATCATTATAAATGGCTCTTTTTGGTTCAATGGAGAAGATGAATGGCTCATTTTAAATTGACTCATTATAAATTGACTACCCATTTAATATGTCTTTCTAAATTTTTTCAGTGACACAAGATGACAGCAACAGTAGTTGTGGAATTGTGAAATATAATGTGTTCACGATATTTTTTCTTTATTTAACTTAATCATTTAAAGTATTTTCAGATTCATGTTGCTGCTACTGTTACTTATGGACTAAGTTGATGGCGGGAAAAAGGGGTGAAGTGGGTGAGGACAATTTTACCCTTGTTTATGGAAAGAAAAATGTATTTTTGTATTTAATTAACGGAAAAACTGATGGAATATGGACGGAAGGACGTCCAGCGCAAAGAAAGGTTGAAATGAGGGCAAAAATACCAAAAAATGAAAAGTAGGGACGTTTTCCACAATAGAATTGAAAGATAGGGACGTTTTGTGCTAATTACCCGAATGTTTAACGGAAAAATTGACGGAATATGGACCGAAGGACGTCCAGCGCAAAGAAAGGTTGAAATGAGGGCAAAAATGCCAAAAAATGAAAGGTAGGGACGTTTTTCACAATAGACTTGAAAGGTAGAGACGTTTTGTGCCAATTACCCAAAATAAATATTCCATTGGAAGCTTTCAATACTTGCTCAAAAGTTGTGCATCCACCAAATAATGATGAATCTTTTTTGGGAAGTTTCAATATTTGTCTCAGAAAGCTCTGCATCCCCCGTTTGGTTACTTTGGTATTAACTAAAATCTAGATTTTAATTTAAGTCAAAATTAATAATTAATTTTAAATAACATATTTCATTGGGTTTCCAATTTTTCAACAAGACGATAATATATTTAATCAATTTTAGTCAAAATTTACTAAAATTTTAATTTTTTAATCCTCACTAAACATGAACTAAGTAGGCTGGACAAAATTTTCAAATCGAATCAGACCCGAATTTAACTGAATTTTTTAATTAATTTATTTATAAGCTAAATTATTTTATTTTTTTCTAGATAAAATTTACTAACTAATTAATTTAGCTCAAATCCAAAAATATGATTTCTCTATTTCTAATTTTCAGTCCAATCTCAATTTAATCAAATTGACTTAAGTTTTTCTCATATTAGTTATTTTATCTAGTGTCGTTTTTATCGTTCTGTAGAAAACAAATTGAAATTTGACGCCTTTCTTAATTATTGTGAGCTCACCATCTTCCTCTTCTTGCGATTTAACAATCAAATATATAAAAAAACTTAACAAAGAGGGACACAAAATACACATAAGATTGAATTACGTTATTTTGTAAAAGTTAAAATTGAACATGTCATTAGTTGAATTAATGTATTTTTGTAAATATTAAAAAAATTAAGTATAGTACGAAATCCAGGAATCGAATGGAGCCGAACCGAATCGAATTGAATCGAATGGAATCGAATTCGAACGGTTCCATAATTAAATTTGGATCGGACGGTTCACTTACTAAGTGTTTGATCCACATTTAAAAAAAATACATTTTTAAACAGTGATTTTACATCATTTCAATAAAATAATATTACACGCAAATACAAAATTTTTCTTTATTTTTTAACTACACATTTTTCATCAATACACTATTCAAAAATGTATTATTATGAAAATAATGTGGCTCGAACAAGGGCTAAATAACTCATAATTCCGAGTCCAATTCGATTCTCGTTAAAATCAAATCGAACTGGACCATGTCCAACCCTATAACGAAGTAAAGGTTGCGTTTTATAGAAAATCGTAATATTAGGAGTATTATCGGTAGTTTCATTTAAAAGTGAATATTTGGCTAAGGGCCCCATGTTCTCCTTTAGAAATTTTTTTCTACCACCTTCTTTTGAGAAAAGACTCGTTTTTAGTTATAATTCCAAGTGAAGATATTATTTAAAATTTATAAGTGAAGATCGAATTGTTATTATTTGCCATGAAATGAAGAAATGGGAAAGATTAATACGAACATCACTAACATTTTGTTCAAGTTCTTCGTAAATAGTTGAGTGGGACGCCAAAAGCAAGCTAGCGAGCTTATGCTTTTGTCAATAATCACGTAATATCTCAATCTATTGTAGCTTTTAAAGCATATGTAGAATACATAAATAAATAAACGGGATTGAATGTTTTGTTTCTTCCGTTACTTCTGTTTTACTACTTCATATTATAATTGATTTTACGTACACTTACAATCGAATAAGAATAAATTAAATCCAAAGCAATAGAGACTAATCTAGTGTTTACAGTTGGATTATTTATTTGTTTTTTTTTTATTTACAAAAATTAACAAGTAATGATCATCTACTACAAGTTTAATTGATTTTAGAGTGAAATCGCAAAGGCAGGTCGCTTAGCCCGTTAATCTTCAGTGCAAGGGCGCCCGATCATCTACTACAAATTTAATTGATTTCATAGTGAAATTGTAAACTTCTATTTTTCTGCGCAAAAGGGCAATTGTAATCTTCTGCTTAGATATATTTAAGTATACAATATCCTCGCCTACAATCAACAAATAAAAAATTCAAATTTTGAGAAAAAGCACAAATTGCAGGGTCGTCACATAGTCCTTGTACATTGACTTGAAAGGAATTAAACATTGTTCAAATCAATACACTTATCTTCGATACTTCCTCATCATTAGAACTATGATTTTTGGTAAATCCGTCAATTTTACCTAATCTGATGAGAATACCTAAATGATTCGGCATTCTCATGCAAAAAGAAAGGATGAATTTAATAATATTTTTGAAGAAAAAATGGTATATTTATATAATAAAATTCAAAATAGACATTATTTACAACTAGTATGAAGTGGCATTTGGTCTCTCACTTGAAGAATTTCCCATGGGATAAATTATTCAATTCTGCTACTGAGCCAGCCTCAATGACCGACTAAAAAACAGATACACGTGCCGTGTTGAGAAAAGAGCAAAAAAAAATAAAAATGACATCATTTGAGTTTGAAATTTCACCAGCAGACCCACACAAAAAACATGTAACCGTCTCTCCACTAGCTATCTGAAGTTTGGGAGAAAGAAAACCCCCAAATCAAATCCTCCGAAACCACCACCATCTTCGATCTTCCATATATGGTCCCCGTCGACACCACCTTCATCTTTGACCGTAGTTGGCTCTGCCCCGTTACTTTGTGAGCTCTGCAACGTGGCCGAAAAATTACCGCCATAAAAAAACAGGCCGATGTGGTCTCCGTCCCGGCTTCTCACAAAAGTAATATCATTTTTCAGCTGGTCTCAGGTAGGACGCTGTCTATTTCATCATCTTGAAATAGGGCTTCCGACAAATTTGTGCGCAAACTTGAATGAGTTCCATATTAGTTTCGCCTTTGCTAACATATTTGTGTGCGGGTCTTGAATGTGTGTTATCAGTCCTGTTTATTGAATTTTCGGCAGTTGTGCTTTGCAATCTCTACACTTCTCTTTACATGTATTTTCGGCAGTTTTTATGTTTATTCTTATGGTTTGGGATTTTTTGAGAATCCGTTTGGGATTATTGTTACTATGGAATTTTTTTACTTTGATTGCACATTTGTTAGTTTGGAAATTTTTGAGAACCCATTTGGTATTTTTGTTGATTAATTGAGTTTGTGAGTGTCTTTCTGGGCACCACCGAGAGCTGTAAGTAAGTCTTGATTGTTATGATTTTTTTTTATTTTTTATTTTTTGATACGAGATTTGTTAATTTGGAACCCATTAAATTTTGCAATGGCACTAGAATTGCAAGCCATGGAGAAAAATGGTGGCTGGAACGTGTTTGATTTACCTCCTAAAAGCCACAGGTGAATTTGGAAGTATATTGAATTGTTAGGTTGCTAACTTTACCTTTGTTGTTGGTCGTTGATTCCCATCCTAAATGCCCAGAACGAACAGAGGAATATGTCACAGTTGTAGGGCGAAAGATCACTTCTTCACCGAGTGCCCAACAAAACGTAGTTGCACACTATGTAAGAATGGATTTGAGAAATGTTTTGTAGTGGAGAAGGAGGGTGAATCCAAAGGGAAATTATTCCTTTGCTGCAGTAACAATTGTGGATTTTGGGACTGGGTTATAAAAGAAAAATCGAGCGGTCCATCTACAGGCAATAGTGCGAAACTTATTAACCCTGTGAAGACTGAAACAGTGGAAGAAATGTCCCGTTCGTTCCAATCTCGAGTTCAAATTAGTGATGAGGACGAGCTCCAGATTTCCGTGAACATGACGATTCGGACTGAAAAAATGAGCGCCCAAGGAAATGCGAAAGGGAAACAGCTAGCTTGATTAGAAGATAGTGATCGAACGGGTTTTTTGTAGAAACATTTCTATGTATTCGTACCCTTGTACTATTAAGTTTCATTATGAAATCTTGTAGTCTTAAATTATGTATGAGAATATATTGTTATCTCAACTTTGGTTTTAGGAAGTAATTTGAAACATTTCTATGTATTTGTCTAAATTATGTATGCATAATCTTGTTTAGCCCATATCATGTAGCTCATGCTGTATGGTTTTGTAAGTAAAACGAAAGCCGAAAATTACGAGAATTATTAATCCCTGTTATGTAGAATACTAATCAAATAAGGGACAAATATTAAAGGATCACCCAAAGATTGTGTTGTAACATAACTTTGAACTAACCAATAGACTTCTCTTCTAGCCAGATTTCCAAAAACAAGCTACTCAACCAAAAATATTTCATCACCAGCAACAAAGCTCCACATGTCTTCAGGGGAGGAAAACTAATGCAATTTCAGTTATACATTGAACAACGGAAAGTTTGAGTTTTGGTACAGTCAAGTCGACTAGCATTATTCATAAACATGACATTCAAGTAATCTTCAGTTCGCAAGGAACCAAATCCACAAATACCAAGCTGCGCCATAATGCAAACCAAGAAAAGAATCGAAAAAATCATTCTGAAACCAAAATACAATCTGTCAAATTCAACTCTAAAAATAGTTCCACAAAATTCATCCCAACATTCCACTACTTCCATAAGCATGCCTGTATAATGCACTATAAAAAAAAAGAAAAAAAGAAGAAGAAAAAACTCACCACTATAAGTTGAACAGTATAAATACGACAAAACAATGTCCAACAACAATTCTAAAATCCACTAACTTCATCGGTCATAGTAATGCATAAAAATGACAAACTCCTCCAAACTCACTAAGTTAAAAATCATCAAAGGTCAATAAAGATCTAGTCACGAGCTTCTTCTGTCTTCGTCCGGTAAGCTTGGATAGTATAACGGCATACAGTCACCTGCATTAACAGACAAGCCAAAATGAGTAATGAGTCAATCCTTATGAAACGAAGTTTTAATTCATGTGTAAGAGAAACTTGAATACCTTGCGAAGTGTACATAAAGTTGGCCGATGTCAGATGGATGAAATGTGCAGCTGATAAATGTTGGGAGACAGAGAATGGCATGGGGATGGAGTACTGTGGAATGGAGAAGATCATTGGTGTCGACACACATTGTTGTTGTTGTTGAGGTGACTCGACGTTGATTCCTCCATCACTAATATTTGTTTGGCTTGCTCTCGGTCTTCTACAAGTGCTCGATGTCGAACCGGGCTGCATGTGGATAAAAGATAATCTTAATTTATATTTCAAAATAGTGGGCTTGTTCAGAAATTACTCAATCCAACATACCTTCGCTTTCTTTGATGCAATCTCTAGTGGGCTTTTTCTTCTAAGTTTCCTTGGCGCTCCCTTTCTTCGAGTCGACTTCGGATCTAATGCGCTCACATTGGCGGTATTTGGTAAGTCAGTGCATTGATCTTCCACATGAGCGATTGTTTGTGAAACAGGATTATTTCGTGCACACGATTTCGTAATCATAAGCTCTTCACGTTGAACTTTTATCCATTCCATTACCAAACGCGAACACTGCTCATCATCTGCAGCAAGATTTACCACCTCCACAAAACTATTACACATCTCTTCGTATCTCACGCTGTTCCACAAACTGCTTCAATGAGGTTTTCGAATGCACGTAGCTGTCAAAGAATGCATTCATACTCTCACTTCTCTGTGTAGTTGACATCCCAACCTAAAATGTGGTTTTTAAAAAACAAGGAACCCAACGACGCCTATGATCCCATAATCCGGATAGCCAATCATTGTCAACCAAGCCATACAAATCAATCATCATTCTCCAACCGTGTTCGAATTCTTCAATGGACTGTGAATCATATACCAATATGTGTATAGCCCCAAATATTGAATGCTTATCCTCGTGGTAGCCAAACTTCTCTGGCAACTTCTTCAAAATGTGCCACAGACACCATCTATGTTTTGTATTGGGAAAAACTATCTCAATTGCATTTTGCATTGCCTTATCTTGATCGGTAATGATATCTTGCGGAGCTCGATTGTTCATGCATTCAAGCCATGTTATGAATAACCATACAAAAGTAAATGTGTTCTCATTTGATATTAGACCACAACCAAGTAGTGTCGATTGTCCGTGGTGATTTACCCCAACAAAAGGGGCGAACGGCATAACATACTTATTTGTAAGACAAGTGGTATCAAACGAAACAACATCGCCGAACTTCTTATACGCTTGCCTATACCGATTATCGGCCCAAAATACATTTCTCAGCCTTGACTCGTCATCCAAATCAATACTACAGTAAAATCTCGAGCACTGAGCTTGCATCTTGGAAAAGTAAGATTGAATTGCTGCAGCATCTCCTTCTCCAAGTCGTAATCTCCGTACTTGTTCTATATAGTTTTGACAATCCTTTTTAGTACAAGTCATGTTTTCATACCCACCTTCTTCTACAACTGCTGAGTTGTAACTTTTATGCAACCTAATTCCTGCTAAATCATTTACCTCAAGCTTCCGTTTCATAGCTGCACTCAATTGTTTGTTACATCGATATAACCTGGATTTAGAGGGACTCGTGTCATGATTGTGGTCAAGGTTTACTGTGTTAATTCTCCAGTTTCCCAGATAATCACAAGATGCAGATATCCTTGCTTTACAACCCATCTTCACTGTTGGTTGCGGCTTTAAAGAACCGCTACTATTACCAACTTTTCCACCTTCGCGACTACATGTCAACGTCAGGAATCTTAAAACTCCATCGTCCCCTTTTTTTGAATTCCTTTTCCTGACTGGAAAACCCACTGCGTAAGCATATCTCTTATAGAAATAATACATATCTTGTTTAGCTTTGAACAACATTCCCACCTCGGGTATAATTATGCCATCTCCCCTTGAGGTTTCACCTTCCACTTCATTCATCGACTCTGTCACATTTTCATTCTCAGATGGCTCCAAAGCATCGTCATCCTTGTCGTCACCGTCGTCCATGATTTTTCCTACTGCGAATAACATAAAATTAGTCATATTCAACCAAATTTTTTGGTGTGGATTGCAGTCTATTTGCTTCATATCCTCATTTATTTCAATTCATATATAAAAAGTTAAATAATAGGTTGTTGTCCATATATCACAAATGTTTACAGCCCAAAAAAGTATAACAACCCATGCAAACTGCATTAGTAAACCAAAAAATAAGTTGAAGCCCACTCCTAAAAATCATTTATTCCTTCCTGGATATGCATAAAACCAAGCAGTCAAGACACTCACAAACTCAATTAATGCTAACACATCGAGTCATGGGAGGAAATAATAATAAAAATACAAAATACAAATGAGATATATTATACTGAACGGGGAACTTCATGTCATTCTAGACAAATGAATAACATTATGTTTTCAAGCTTCAAACTCAAATTTAATACTCAAATGTTAAAGCATGAAAATCAAGTTAAAACTTTATGAATTCTTACGGGCAAAAAATGTGATTGAAAAACCTTTCACCATCACTAACACAATTACATTATGAACTACACTCCATGATCTAATCAAATAGTAAGCTTGGAAATCTCAAGATCATATAATCCCTCGATATTAGAAATGTTCAATAGTCAAGGAAAAGTTGGAGGTCTTGGGATCAAGCCATATCCACCTCCCTTCCACTTAACCGCATAGCAGGGAAGAAAGAAAAAGAACATTACTTCTGTGATTTTCATGGTTTTTTTTCTTGCATTCATCATTCCAACATTCAGATAAAAAGAGCAACTTTTGCAGGAGAATCCCTCCTTGAAATTTGACAATAGCAAGAAAAATTCCACAAGATAGAAGATTTAGTTTCCCCAGTTTTAGATTGAACAAAAATGAAATAACCAAAAAGTCTCAAATTTCAGCTCCTAAAGCAGCAAACTACCGTGCTAGTGTTTACAGTGTTCAGTCGACTATACCTATTGAGCGGGTTTTTTTGGTACATCATGCTATACTTTTCACATAAATAAATCAGAGATTAAGCGCAAGGAATGAAGACATAAGTTAATCCATAATCAAAGTAAAAAAATTAAAAAGTAACAAAAATCGCAAACGGGTTCTCGAAAAATCTGACCTTTTACTCTTATCTTGGTAGGTTGGGTCTCAGAGGGTCACCAGAATGTAGCCAAATGGTCGGGGAGGTCGTTGTCGGACTTTATATATTTCTCGACGGAGCTGAATTCGTATTTACAGAAAGGGATGGTTCATATTTACAGAAAGGGATGGTGGTTTTGAAAGAAATATTGCCGGTTGTTTTGAAAGAATTATTTAGGGGAAAGTAATTTAGGAAGACGGGGGAAAGTAATTTAGGAAGACAGAGGAAAATGTCATAGAGCTCTTGTGTTTTCCCTCGCAAATCACGTGTGTTTTCTTTCCCTTTCTTTTTGTTTCCCACCAAAACACAAGAAGACAAAGACGCATAAGCAAATTTTGAAAGCCTGTTTTTGAGTTTGTATGAGGGGGCCTGTTCGACTAGCATTATTCTAAATTATTTTCATAAAGTCATTTATATTAAAATATGCTTATTTACTTATAAGTAAACTTTTTAAGCTTTTCCAACATGATCTAAATTGTTCGGTTGAGATTAAAAGGTAGCATAAGACTATATTGTAGACAAATGGTAACATTAACCCTTAATAATCAAAATTATTGGATGTACCCTTTAAAAGAAAGGATCAGAACGTCACGATCTTTCCCCAGTGGATAGATTGTAGTTACTTTCGATACTCTCTTTTTATTTTTTTACATGAATTTCAATTCATCGAATTGTCATTTAAATAAACACTATTAATTAAAGTTTTTAGTCCATTAGACACTTTAGGCTTTCTAATCAACTCTGCATAGATTTCCCAGAAAATAGGTACTAGAACCATCTCGCATGATCAAATGACCATATTCAACTCATATTTGATACGGATAATTTAAAATTTATTATTTCAAAATCTATTTTCAATCATTTATTTTTTGAATAAAATATTTTTCACATTGAATTCGTAAGTTTTACTTATTTTTTAAACACAAATTCTAAAAAATAAAAAAATTCCATTTTCATAAAATCTACGGATCCTTAATAAAGTTACCGATTGAAGACAAAATCCATTGCGGTTCAAAAAGTTGATCACTTAGAAATAGTCCTCGAATCTTTTTTTTCTTTCCTTATTAAAGTTGAGAAGCAAGCAAGTTACTTATTTTGATTGAAAATCAAAACTTACTTTCGGAAACATAAGAAATACACAACTTTAGGAAGTATATTCAGATTTTTTTTTTTTTTAAATAAAGTAACCTATAAACAAGGTCGAATGGGTAGGGAGTAGGAGTGGGCGTGATCAGGGGCGGACGCAGACATTTTAGACTAGGGGGTCAGTAACGAACTTTTAAAAAAGTGATGAAAAAATTAAAATAAGATATATCTTATTACAATTGCTCTCTACGTGTTCTCATACTTTGATAACGTTCAATAATTACATCATTTTCAATCTTATCAAAAACATCTTTCTCAATATATGCAATCAAACTATCATTCAACCATTGATCTCCAATTCGATTGCGCAGACGATTTTTTACGTAAGTCATCGTAGAAAATGCTCTCTCGACTGTAGCAGTAGCCACGGGAAGAACTAAGGCTAGTGTCACAAGTTTGTAGACTAATGGATACACTTCATGTTTATTCTTCACAACCAACTTCCATGCAAGATCGCTAATGCCTTGTAATTCTTCAAAGTCTTCAAAAGTGCGCATATCAATAATATACGTATCTAGTTGATCATCAAGTTCTAGGATATCTGCTGCATCAAAATCTACCGGATAATACTGACATAGTCGAATCAATTTGATCTTGTGAAAAGCAGCAAATGAATTATTTGGAGATAAACATGCAACACAAATAAGCAAGTCACTATTTGCTTCAGAAAAACGATCATTCAACTCTTGAAGTTGCATATCAATGACAGCATAAAACATTTCCACACGAAAATGATGCAAATTTGTCACTATCTCACGCCGTGAACGACCTACAGTTACGAACATATCATCCATATCGAGAACATTGATCTTGTGAGTTTCACAAAACGAACAAATCACTCCCAAAAAAGAATCCCATCCACCATCTCTCATGGTTTGGAGTTGTGTTTTACATATTTGCACCAATTTCATAGCATTGACAATATCTTAATCTTTTCTTTGTAATGCTTTTGACAATTCATTTGAAATCCCTAAAATCTTTTTCATGAGATATAGATTAAATGCAAATTCAAATCTTAACATCAACTCCAATGAAATGCATGCATCACCTCTTGTTCCGGTACTTGTAGAATCAGTAGCAATCATCTCAATGACTTCGACTATAGTTGAAAACATGGTAATCAAGTTAATTAAACAACTATAGTGAGAGCCCCAACGTGTATCCCCAGGACGCTGAAGAGTAATTTCTTGATTGAGACCTCGTCCGCTTGATATTTCACCAATACTGAGTGATTCAAGAATTTTCAATCTTTGATTCTCTCGAATAAGATCACTCCGTTTAGCTGATCCTCCAACAATATTCACCAATCTATATACTGTAGTGAAGAAAGTTTCAATCTTCGGATGTTTCTGTGCCACAGCTACAAGAGCTAATTGAAGTTGATGAGCAAAGCAATGAATATAGTAAGCACTTGAATTTTCTTTTAAAATAAGTGCTTTGAGGCCATTATACTCACCTCGCATGTTACTAGCTCCATCATATCCCTGGTCTCTCAAATTAGATATGCTTAAACTATGCGTTGAGAATAATTGATCAATTGTAGCCTTAAGTGAGGCAGCTGTGGTATTCTAAACATGAATGACACCAATAAAATGTTCCAATATACACCCATTCTTCACATAACGAATGACAACTGACATTTGCTCTTTCACAGAAATGTCTCGAGATTTATCAACTAAAATTGAGAAGAAACTATCACGAATATTTTCGATAATCACATGTAGACATTCAGAAGCAATAGCACTTACAATATCTTTTTGCACTCTTGGTGATGTTAATTTCAATTTTCCAGGTGCATTTGTCAAAGCAACGGCCTTAATCTCAGGATTATGATCACACAACCAATGCAATAGTTCAAGAAAGTTTCCTTGTTTGTTTGAATCTTCATATTCATCATGTCCACGAAATGCCATCCCTTGTCGTAGAAGAAATCGAACACAATCAATTGAAGCATTTAATCGGATTCGATAATTTGTTCGAACTTGATGCGATTGTTTAACGAGACAAGATCGAATACTTTGTTCTTGATTGTTGAACAATTCATATTTGACCCGAGCTTGATTGTGTGCACTACTTGAAGCCCCAAAGTGTTTTCTTATATATTCTTTCTTTTTCCAATTTGAAAATTAGCCTTTAACAAATGAACCATCATTCAAACCGAAAAGATAACAATAAAAGCAAAACACTGCATCCTTTGCTATACTGTATTCCAACCAAGTGGGATGCTCGTTATACCACGAAACACAAAATCGTCGGTCTATTTTACCTATTCTTGTGGGTGGAAATATATGATTGCGAGGCTGACAAGGACCTCTTTGCATATATGCTCTTCGAATCACATCTCGAATATTAACATCATAATTCTGTATTGGAACTCTCAATCCAAGATCAGAGGGAAGCTATGCAACATCAACATCCCCAACATCTCCAACATCTCCAATATCCTCAACATTTCCTCCACTATCCCCAACATCTCCAATATCTTCAACATTTCCAACGTCTCCAATACCCCCAAATCCAACATCAACATCTCCAACGTCTCCAATACCCCCAACATCTCCAACATCAACATCAACATCAACATCCCCAACATCGTTTTCATCCCTTTTCTTTCGAACATTCCTTTCGCCGATATTTTGTTCATCACAGGAAATCGTAGATGTACGTTTAAAGTATTTTTCCATAACTGAAACAAACCAACCAAAAATGAAAAATCAACAAGATTAGAAATGCCTAAATTAGTTTATACTATTTCCTACCTACCAAAAGTCAGACAAAATTTCAATCTTCCCAAATCAATATTATCAATAATCAATTTACATATAAATAAGTAACAAAGCCCTAAATCAGAAAAGGGTCAATTTCCTAAATTAAAGCCCTAAATCAGAAATCCCTAAATTACATTTATTGGGTAGGAACATGAATCATAATTGATTAATTGAACTGTAAATAAATCCAAATTTAGAAATAGGAACTAACCACACATAGAGGCAGGCAGGCAGCAGAGCAATTAACTTACGGTTATTGTCACTTATGGAGAAGAATTCAAAGAAAAAATTCGAGTAAGTGATAAGTCTGTAAGTGTAAAGCTTCTAACCTTCAAGTCAGTAGAACTGGAGTCCACCCCTGACTAATTGCCGGAGAGATTGACGGGTCGCCGACACTGGCGTCGGCTGTTGCTGTTGCTGTTGCAGTTGCAGTCGCATGGAGGCCGGAGGTGTTCCAGGTGGAGGCAGTCAGGTCAGGCAGAAACAGAGGTGGGGACGGAGCGGTGGCCGGTGGCTGTGGGTGAGCTCTCACTGCTCTGTGCTGTGCTTCAATGGTGGGAGACTGAGAGTGGGAGTCAGCGCCATTTGTGCGAGAGACGGGAGTTGAGAGAGAGATATATGGTTGAAGCAGTCAAGCAGGGAAGGAATTGTTTGAGTTTTGACTATTTTGATTTTTGACCTACTAATTTATTTATTAAAAAAAAAAACCTTAAAACTAGGGGGTCAATTGACCCTACATGCCCCCCCAGATCCGCTAGTGGGCGTGATCCGGTTCGATCCAATTCCAAAGGGATCTGAACCAAATCGAATACCAATGTGTATTTTAGAAGTGGAACCATTGGTTCCACGACAAACTATGGAATCGAATGGTACGGTCCGATCCGATTCTTTACATTGAAACATGTTAAAAAAAATGTTCCCTAATAAAAGATCTAAAAATGCCACCAACGTGATACTTTTAACAAAATATGGAAGAACCGAACATATTATTTTAAGATTAAAAGAAAACTAAGTATAAAAAATTAAAAATAGTAACAAAATAATATAAGTTACTATCATCAAACAATCGTCAACTTATATAAACTGCATAGTACTCCAGTGACTCAAAATCAAAATCCTATATTGAATTGGACAGCTTTTAAAAATTTATTGTAATTTCTGGTTCTATCGGTTATAATTTGTAGAAATCTAGACAAAAATTTCAATCGGATCAACAATTATTTAATCAAAGTGAAAACAAAATAAAAATTTTGCCTTAGAAATGAAACTATATATTGTAAATAGATTTATTTAAGTATAGATTTACCCAATATTCTAATTTAGGTTAAGAATCAGTTAATCAAAGAATTATAAGAATATAGAATAAAAGAATTAAAGTGACGAAGGAAAGTGTTGGAGTCTAAAATAAAGAAGGAATCTAATTATTTTTTATAAAAGTGATTGGAGATTGAGTAATATATTTTACAAAAAAAAATAAAAATCCTATGAGAACCGTCCGGTTCCTGTCCAGTTCCCATAATAGAACTGATAATCGGACCGAAATCGAACTGGCTGATCCTAAACTGTTTCGGTCCAGTTCCACCAATTCTGAAAAAAATGCCTACTCCTAGTAGGGAGAGTAGAGTTGGGCTTAGGTCAACCCTCTTTATCTCTCGCCAATGTTTTAAAAAGCGTGGCAATATGTAGATGTTACGTTTTGGTCAATGTGCGCCTAGATGAGGCTTAAGCATAAAATGACATAAAAATGCGTTTTCTTATTTTAATATCATTCTAAATTTTTAATCAATTTAAAAATCATTTAATAATACATACATATTATAGTGTCAAATGCAGTTTTTAGAGCTCAATAAAAAAAATATATTTTCGAGAAATAAACAATATATATTATAATAGTGTTAATAAAAATGTTTGGAGAGTTTATAATTTTTATTAACTAATAAAAGATAGGAAAATGATTAACTAAATCAATAAAATATAAATAACCATTCATACAATGGTACAATACACTACAGTCGATCAAATGTACAATACATTGCAGCCAAACTATAGATACAATTATTAAAGTCAAATCAAAGGTACAATGTACTACTACTACAACCAAACTAAAGGTACAATATCAATCAAATCAAATGAATTTTTATCACGCATTAAAAATGTACAACAAATTTTTGGAGATGCCTTCTATAAATTAGTGGACCAATATATGGGTAAATAATTTTTTTTATCTTTCATTCTATTGGCCTAAAAATTGAAAATTTTATAATTATTAATTTTTGGACCTATCAATTCAATTGGCCTAAAAGTGTAAAACTTTATATAGTGTTTAAAAAAATTAAAAATTGAAAAAAAAAATGTACGCCAAGACTCGCCTTAAAGCTATCAACAGAAGTATTGACTGCTACATTAGCACAGAGGTTCAAGGTGCACGCTATTTAAAACTAGGGTTAGGCAAGTCTCCCGAACCGAACCCGACGATTCTTGTCAAATTAAATACTCGAACGGGTATCTGAATTGAGAATCGACGGGTACGGCTCGGTTCTCGGCTCTAGACCAAGAACCAAAAAATCGAATAAGAACCGAATCTTTCTAATTTTTTTATTTTATATATTGAATAAATTAAATTATTTAAATTTTAATTTTTCTAAACAAATTAACAATTTCTAAATCCAATTTTTTGGTCCAATAATTTATTTCATTTCTAGTTTTTTAATTTTTGGCACAATTACACATTTTATTGTCTCATTTCTCAGCCCAACAAGATTCAACCCACTAAATAATTATAAATATTTACACTAAAGTGCATAACGCTATCTTGACTCTCGCAACCTCGCTGACATTTCAAAATCTATATAATTGTCGACCGACGTTGTGACCTTCGATCGAAGTTGTGACCTCCGTCAACCGAAATTTTGACCGTAGCGATCAGTTGAATAAGGTAGTCTACTAGTCTCTGACATTTTAAAACCATTGAATGTATCATTAGTTGTATTTATAATGTTGTTATAAATGTTAAAAAATTTAATTATAGTACAGAACCGAACGAAACCAAACCGAACCTGAACGGTTCCATAATTATATTTGGACCCGACGGTTCCATTTACTAAATACCCGAACCGACCCGTGCCCACCCTTATTTAAAACATTGTCTCTCGCTTTGCTTTGGAAAAATTCTGATTCACTCTCATTAATAAATATAATTTAAATTAAAAAAAGTTGGAACCAAAATCATGTTGTCCATCCATATCCCGATTCCCCCGATGGAGCAGGTGTGAGATCAAGACAAATTGTCATCTCCAATGAAATCACTCTAGCGATGGATCCAAAATTTTGAGCGAGCACAAACGATCGTTGATTGTTGACCGTCGATCGTAATAAAATATTATAAATTAAGCCCTTGTTTGAGCCACATTATTTTCCTTAGAATGCATTTTTGAATAGTGTATTGATAATAAAGGTGTGGTTAAAAAATAAAAAAGTTTTGGATTTACGTGTAATATTATTTTATTGAAAAATGTGTGGTTAAAATGATGTCAAATTACTATTTAAGAATGTATTTTTTTGAAAAATGTGGCTCAAACATGTCCTAAATATAATAATAATTTTGCTAGAACTGAACACGTATAATTTTATTTTACAAAAATAACAATATTCACCAAATCTCATAGTAGCAGTATATTGTATTATTCAAAGGAAGAGCAAAAGTTCGAATCCTTGGGATTGCATTAAAACCGCTAAAATGAAATATATATTACTCAGGTAAATTTAACAAGTGTCATGATGGTTAGACTTTTAATAATCTTAAAGAGGGCACACGTTCGAATCTCCTTCTTATCGCATTAGTTTTGGTAAAAAGTGTAGAAATAGAAAATTTGCACAAAAAATTGGGTTTGAAGAGATTCAAACCCCGGACATTCAGTCCCCGTTTGGCCCCATTATTTGATGAGAATGCGTGGTTGAAAAAGGATGAAAAGTTTTTGATTTATGTGTAATATTATTTTATTGAAGAATACATGTTTAAAAGGAAGAGAGATAAAAATGTCTCATAAATTTAGGTCCCATTTGTTTCCCATTTTCTCAATAATGAAAATAAAAAATATAATTATTACGGGTCCCACACAAGAGATAAAAATTCAAATTTAGTGGTTCGATGTGATGTATAATGGTCATACGTTTCATTTTAATGAGGAAATAATGAGAAACAAACGGAGGCTTAATGTGATTCAAATGGGGTCAATTTGTATGTGGAAACTCTAAACAATTGAGCTACAAGACATGTTTGAAAATAAAATAAATTATAATATATAAAATCTAAAACTTTTATCTATTGTCAAAAAAAAAAAATTTGTTCTCGACAAATCCAACACGCGCGATCGCCTATTGCTGGACCCGCCACTGAGTAGCTATATGCACGCTCTAATCCAATATCCTTTGTTTGGATAGAACCTCAAAAGAAAGAGGCAAAAATTAAACCATGTTTGACTAAACATGGTAAAAAAGAGTCCCAAGTATCTAAAAGTATTTTAAAACTTATATACAAGTTTAAACGCCATTTTTAATAACTTTTTTTAACTAAAGCATATTTATCAATAAAGAGTAAAAAAGCAAAAACTCGAAAGATACTTTAAAAACATTTTTTTATCGACGTTATCAAAACTTGATAAATTTACAGACATTACCCATCTCCTTTTTGCATCCACACGGCCATCTCACGATCATTAGTTAATTTTAGTTTCGTTTAGTAGAGATTAAAATCAAATTTTTAGTAAATTTTGATAAAAAAAATGATAAAATATGTTATTGAAAAGTTATGAATCCCATAAAATATGTGATTACATATTTGGTAGGGATTAAAATTAGATTTTTATAAATTTTGATAAAAAATCGATGAAATATGTGATTAGAAAGTTATAAATTCCATGAAAAATGTGATTGCCTATTTGATATAGTAAATTTTGATAAAAATTGATGAAATTTGTGATGAAAAGTTGTGAATTTCACGAAATATATTGTTAAAATTAATTATTAACCTTGACTTAGATAAAAATTGAGATTTCAATATTTTTTTTCTAACTATTCACCATTTATAGCTGATTGATTTTAATTTTATGCACAGTTAACAGTTTATGTATGATTTTAGAAGCAATTTTCTTTTTTTGTACAGAAGCAGAAGTGACAGAATTGCACCAGATGCTGATGCATCTAATTTTTGTGCTATTTTTTAACTGGATGCTGCCATTTATATTATGTAAAAATTCTGATAAAAAATTGTGTACACATAGCACTTCAATATAAAAATGCCTGTTCAAGTTCATATAGAGCATTCTCTAAAAAGTAAAAAGTTACTTTAAAAATAATAAAGTGATTTTATTCTTTTTCCAGCTTAGGCAGACATGATCTGATTTTACAAACTCCTTGCTTGTCTCCCTTTCAAGTTTCACAGCCACACGTTGCAAAGGTAAAACAAACAGTTTGAAAAGACACACACACACACACACACACACACACCCCCGCCCCCCCTCCTCTCTCTCTCTCTCTCTTCACGTGCCAATCATCGATTTATCATGTGATAGTGCAGACTCCCCAACCCAGGCACCCCACCCTGTCTCTGTTCATCACAAGCATACAAACAAAGCTCAGTCCTCCCCAAGTCTTCCATTAAACTTCCCAACATCAAACTTTCTTACAAACCCATTAAGGTTTTCGATTCACACTCACAAATATTTATACAGGAAGACAGAGTTACTTATACCTTAAAAACTGTGGGAGTGAGTGAGTGAATGTGAGCACAAAAAGTATGGGCTGTTTCCAGTCCAAAACCGCCAATGTTCAGTCGCCTGACCAAGAACCTCCACAGCCTGAGTCCAAACCAGATCTGGGTATCCCTCATTTTACTCATCGTTAAACTCCTTATTTTTAATAATCTTTCATACATATTTGTGTTTGTACTTCTACTTTCAGATTTTTTTTCCCGGGATTTAAGGGTTGATTGCATGCTTAACGCTCTATAAATTTTTAACTTTATTGTGGGCATCATTTGTTTTTTTTCCTAATTCTAATATTTACTGTAGAAAATGGGTACAAGTGTGTATGTGTATATTGTGTCTCTATGTGGTTTATTATTATTTATTTATTCTGTAATTAATGCTTATGTATGTAAATGTGTTTGAGATTCTATAGGAATGTTGCGTCTGTCTATGTGGTTAATATCACGGAAAGTTATTGAAAAGGGGCTGCTTTTTGAAGGCTTAGATGAAAAATGACCTTTTTGGTTATCAGATAGTTTCTATTTTACTTCAAAATTTCCAAAATGTCTATTTTAGGTGGATTAAAGGTTCCAAAAGAGTTTCTTTAACTGTTCTACTAATTAAATTTATGGGCATTTAAGTAAATGTGGGTCTCTGTTCACTATTCTTTGAGCAAGGTACCACCTTTACCTAATGAGGTTTTACATCTTTCTGTTGTCTTTTTAATGTTTTCACCTTGCTCTCACAGGATCAGAAGTGTTCTGGCGTTAGCATATTCATTTTTCCAATGTTTATCCTTCTTAACCTTTTTATGTTTTTCTTGCCCGACGATTACATCTTGAATGCTGATTTCTTGGGGAAACATATTTCATTTTTCCACATTTATACTACTTAATATGTTGGTAATATTTTTGGTTTTGTGTTTGTTCTATTCTTTTTTGGGAAAGAGGGTTCTTTTGGGTTTTTGTTGTATTTGCTTAAGGTGTGTTGAGGCAAATGTTTAAGCTTGACCTACAAAAGGAGAACTTCATTGTTGATAAACATGCCAAATTTAGAGGAACTCTGAATTCATATGTTAATCGCTTCTGTATGCAACATATACATTAATGCACACGGCATAGGCTTTTTATGCTTGTGTTTTTACTTACATTTTGTTCTTTCATTTTTGGTGTTTTGGACCACTGTTGAATATTAATGAAGCAAATGGGGACCAAGGAGATCAAGATCTGGTGCCTGCATTCCAAGAATTTGGCCTCACGGATCTGCGATCTGCAACAAATGAGTTCAGCAGTGATTTGATTGTTTCAGAGAGTGGAGAGAAGGCTCCAAATGTTGTCTATAGAGGGAAGCTTCGAAATAATCGACTTGTTGCAATTAAGCGCTTCTCAAAGCAGTCATGGCCCGACCGCCAACAATTTGTCGTAAGTTCTTTCGTTTTTTTTTCCCAGTTTTCTTTAGATATTAGTTTGTGAATCTAGCTTACTGTGTGGGAGAATATTTTAAGGAAAATGGCAAATCTAAACTTAAAAAATGCATTTTGGCTTCATGTTTCCAAACTGTGACAACGCTGCCAGGTTTTCTTTATTCTTCCTTAGGTCTAGTTCCTCAACATAAGTCTGCTAGAGTTGGTTGCTTTCACTTAGCTATTCTGCTTGATTGGATTTCATGAAGTTCTGTATTCATTCATGCTGAATGCTAATTAAAGTGAAATGGGAAGTGGTCTTTGATGTTCAAGTTGTGTCATTCAGATTTTTATCTCCACGTATAGGAAAGTTGAAGCTGTATGCACCAGTAATTGAAATGTATTGTGGTGACCAATCGTGGCATTGTTTAGTTTTAGAGCATGTTTGGCCGTGCTATAATGAAAGTCAAGCGTACCTTTAAGTTACTTGTTTTTCCATATGTGATTTTGGAAGTTGCTTGTTTTAGTAACAAAACTTATTTTTCTAGAAAGTAGATCTCAACTTACTTTCTGGAAGTGTAACTTTTTAATTACAGCAAATACACTCTTACTTCTTTAAGAGGATTCTTGTGGTTTGTGGAATCAGTTTGAGATTTTTGTTGATGTCATACATGACTGGATACCTGTAATATAAGATTGATTTG
Organism: Olea europaea var. sylvestris; assembly: GCF_002742605.1. Classification (NCBI taxonomy): domain Eukaryota; kingdom Viridiplantae; phylum Streptophyta; class Magnoliopsida; order Lamiales; family Oleaceae; genus Olea; species Olea europaea. Next base: position 906,455 of record NC_036252.1, read on the forward strand.
TTTATTTTCCATCCTTTCCTCTCGAGTCTTGTGTTTGATTTAAAAATCATGTATCATTTTTTTGATTCTCATGAAGTTCATTTGCAGGCAGAAGCCGCTGGAGTTGGTAAGGTTAGACACAAGAGACTGGTGAACTTAATTGGATGTTGTGCTGAGGGGGATGAACGTCTATTAGTTGCTGAATTTATGCCTAATGATACGCTATCGAAGCACCTCTTTCACTGTATGTATATTAGTCTTTGACCTTTCTAATGGACTTTTTAAACATACTACGTTCTATAACTGATTTGTTCTACTTTCCAGCCATATGTCTTTTAGATACGATTACTTTTGTTAATTGCCTTTTCCACTTCTCATCTGTACAAAACGGGCAAAGATTATGTAAATGGGATCTATGATATTCTGTGTCCTCTGATTTAATTGGTATGCCATGTGTGAAATAAGGAAATGACTTGGGAGTTTATGGTTAGATTTTAAGATAAAGGAAGCGCGCAGCCCGATGTTCGTACATTCAAGAATGAGCGAGCTCGGCCTACCTTAATTGTCTTGCTTTCTTTTTTCTTAATTTTACCCCCTTAATTTTAGTTGATTCTAAGAGATTTCTCTGTCTCAATTTGTAGGAGCCATTGTGAATGCACTTGGAGCTATTATTAAAATTTTTAAAATTGCGATCTGCTTACTCCTAATTCAGAAAATGGGATCATTCTCAACGGTGTAATTCCACAATTTTCATCAAAATTCCACTTCTCAAGTAAGTAATGGCTTGCCCTGACTTGTTATTGAAGATATTGGAAATGTTTGAAGCCTTGTCGGCTTATATAATTGCAGCCTGGTCGGCTTATATGATTGCTTATTGTACGATAAACAATTGCACAGGCGCACGTAGTAACTATATTTGAAACTATAATTGTGAGATGATTGAGATATTGTGTAATTGTTTTTTAGGTTAATCATTGGATATTAGATATTCACTCTCTCATCTTACGTGCTCACTTGGCTTGGTATGAGCTCCAATAACTAATGAAGAAGATATAATGGGCTAGAGTTTTATTGAATAAAACAATAATCTACATGTGCACCAAAGCCAATTTCAGACAACTTATGAGTTCAATGTCAACAAATGCTTTTGCTTGTTTTTCTCTATGCGAAGTGATTCACGTCAATGTAAAGTCTTTATTTATCTCAACAATCATATAGCAATCTCTTTATAAGAATAAAAAAGCAATTTTATCCTCAGGATTTGGACTGACACGTCTTTGTATGAGCAGATCTAAACCAGATCTACATTATTATAGAACCCGAAGATTTGATGCATAAAAATTTGAAAACCTTTGTTTCACTCACATACCATTTCAGCATTTTCAATATCAAAAACTATTTTCCGAGATGGGAAGATGTTCTCTGTTATTTTCATTTTCACTTCTTTCTCTGGAAGAGGGTGCATTCCTTAAATATGCTGTGATATGTCTGCTGATTAAAGGTGGCGTGGATGATCATTCTCGTTTTTTAGAAATTCATTTATCAATTATCGAATCTGGTTGTTTCTGTTACAGGATGGTGATCCTCGTTTATCTAGTTTTGGCCTGATGAAAAACAGCAGAGATGGAAAGAGTTATAGCACCAATCTAGCTTATACGCCCCCTGAGTTTTTGCGCACTGGTATATTGTATCTTGCTCTGTAGAATTTGCTACTGAAATTTAAAATCTGGTGGAATACTGCTTTATCTTTTATAAGAATTTCTATCTGGTTGTTTTCTTTTCCTTTATCGTGTTTGAGAATGCCTCTTCTTTGTGTGCTGTTTGTGTGTATAATGTATTGTTGCAAAGAAGCTTATCTGAGGAGTCAAGGTAAATATATCAAGATCTGTTTGACAGTTGTTTTGTATATTTACTTAAAGTTTAAGGTCAAAGTTGAAATATAACTTACGATATGCTTCCTATCACTGCCTGACAAACATTTAGTTAGTGAGAAATGGCTCTCTAATAGTTTCTTGAACAATGATTGTTATTTTCATTTAACTTATTGCAGAATGATAAATAATTGGCAAAGCAAATTCTTGACCAATCAGATTTTTCCTCCGGAAGAGTGTTCCCTTGCGAAAATTTTCTCAATGTTTTGAACTTGTCATCTGGAACAACCTATGACTTAATCAGTGTTTGAAACTCCTGGGCCTTGTTAAAACTGCTATTCAGGCTGCTCGTTGTATGTTCTTAGTCAAGGTGATGAAGAGGATGCTCATATGAAATTCTCACAAAAGCCTATGTAAAGATTAATTCTGTATAACTGGGAAACTAATTTGGGATATCGTATGTGCTTAGCATATGTTAAGCACCGGTAACATTGCACACTATTTAATTGATGAATCATTAAATTCATGGGACCTACCATTAACTGATTCACCAATTAAATGGTGTGCTATATCACCGGTGCTTGATATAAGCTATTCACCAATTAAATAGTGTGCCATTTCATCGGAGCTTAACATAAGCTAAGCACCGGTACTTAGGAGATCATTTTTGTATATATATAATCAATTTCCTATTGACTGCATAGAAACAACCTAACACATTGTTGTTGTTTGCTTTAGAAAATAATTATAGCCTGTGGTACGAGTTACCTTGAAGTTAACTTATGTAAAGACCATAAATTTGAAGGCCTGGATTGAATATTTGGTCAATACAAGTTTTGATGACCAGATTGCTATGTAATCAACATAGTATTCTTTATGGCCTCTGCATATACTTGTAGTGGAACTTTCTTTTCCACCCTTTCATTTTGTGTTATTTACACTTTCAGTGCATCTCCTGCTTTGTAAATATGTTAATTTTTCATTTAGTTCCCTCTGTTTCAAGTGCTGTAATTGTGAATTATACCATTTTTAAAATTATATTCCAAATATATTTTTCTTTATCAGCGAGTTTTTTACTTGCCAGAAATCAGATCTTTAATCATTCCACTTGAAAGTTTAGTATATACTTGTTTAAATTTATGATCTGCTTTATTATCTATATGATATGACACCTCCCCCTCCCCAAAATTTCAGGCAGGGTCATTCCAGAAAGTGTGATTTACAGTTATGGAACTGTTCTGCTGGACCTTTTGAGTGGAAAGCATATTCCTCCTAGCCATGTAATGTACATTCTGTCACACATTACCATGATTCACTGCATTAATAGGGATCGTTGGGTTAATGGCAAGTTACTTTTTGAATTTTCTGTTAACCCCCTTGTTGTCTAAGAACAGTATACTGACCCCATTTCTGTAACCTCGTTAATCGCCGTCAACCATTAACTCTTTATGATGAGCGTAGCACACATCTAAAAAGATTTAAAGCATTCCAATAATTAGTATACAATAACTGAAATGCCTGAAGTTCAATTTCATCTCAAATGGAATTGATAACTTGAAAAAAGAGGGATTCTGACAACCTAATGGTCAATTCATACCTAAAGAATCCTGCTTTTTTCCAAAGAAAGAACTAATATTGATTAGTTGTTTGTCAAAAGAAAGGTATGGACCTATACTGTTGTGTATGGGCACATAAATTGGTGTACATAACAAAAAGTAACACTGTTAGTAGGAGCTAAAAGAAAGGAGGCATAGAGATGGTTTTGAAAACCACAAACATTTAGAAGGTTGGTTAGACTATGAGAAGTTAACGAGGGGCACTTTGCAGTTTCCCCTTGTGTTCTCAAAGATTTTATGAACCATCAAAATGACTTATCAACCAGGTTCAGACTATATAAGGGCCAGACTTCTGCTCAGTAATTTTAATTTCGGACAATGTAAGGGCCAGACTTCTTGTGCCTAGTAATTTTAAACTTGAGACTAATATTTCCATTTTTACCTGAACTCTTTTGATCACTTGAGAGTTGAGACTAAATTATTTAACTGAAGACAATTTCTGGGTTTTATCGTAGTTAGTGTGTTTATTTTTTGAACTTGATGTATTTTGACATGGGGTACTTACATGGTTTAAAAGATAACTGGCTGTCTTTTTCCTGTCCGGCTTTTTTTACCTACTTGAGGATGCATAATCCATGATCTTACTTTTAATTAGAAGTAGTTTCCCCTGCTTTAAATGTACTGAAGTCTTGTTTTGTTTAAGAATTCTGGCAGAGTTAAATGCCAGTTCCTCCAGCTGAAGACTAAAATTACTGGTGTATCGAGATTTTATCTCATTAACTAAAAATTAAATGCCAGTTCCTCCAGTTGAAGACTAATATTACTGTCGTATCTAGATTTTATCTCATTAATTAACTAATATTAAATTATCACCTGCTAATATTGTCAGTTGGATAGGGGAGTAACCAACACATGATGGCGGTGTAGTAAAAACGAATACTATGATTTGGGGATTACCCCGATTCTCTATTCGTGCAACCAACTAACGCATGATGGCGGTGTAGTAAAAAACGAATAGATGATTTCCTATTAACATTCCTCAATGCGGGGTCCTAAAAACAAGTGCATCAGCAGGTGCGGTCCATATACTAAATACTAAAAATCATGGATGAATTGCTTTACCAGGATGAGACATCTCGTCATATGCCCAATTGTAAATTTTCTATACTCTGTACCTTGTTGTCCATGTCAAAATAGACCATCTAGCCTGAGATGAGGTTTATCTTACTGAGATCTTAGCCCAAGTTTTGAGCCTCCAAGAGATTCCAGACTAGGAATGGCACACTTCATTTTTTTTTTTCAGAAAAGAGAGGCCCTTATGGAGGTCATCACTTATTCTAATTATCATTTATTCCAGACAGGGTGAATGATATTAATGGTCAAATATGCTTACCTCTATTAAAGCCTTCACTTATTTTACATTATTTATAATTTTAACCACATAAATTTTAGATTTCCTTTTGATTTAATTTGTGATGCAACACCAATAGGAAAATTAATAGAGAGAGAAAATCAATGAACAGGAAGAAGAAATCAGGAGAGAAGGGATGGTAGAAGAAGAAATCAGGGGGAGGAAGAAGAATGGGGAAGGGGGATTTCGCCACAAACCACCAAATATCTTTATTCAATAATCAACTACTGAAATTAAATTGCAATTAGGTTTAAATAGTAAAGACTAAAACCCTAACTAGAATGAATTTGGGCCAATACAAGCCCAATTACATAAATAAAGTCCACAAAATAAAATAAAGTCCAATTAGAAATAAAATAGATGATGTCCTCATCAATTTGTTTGTTGAAAATTGGTATGTATTCTTCTTCAGGCATTGGATTTGATAAGAGAAAAGAATGTTTTATTGCTGTTGGACTCATCCTTGGAAGGACAATATGCTAATGAAGATGCTACTGCATTAGTTGAACTTGCATCTAAGTGCCTCCAATATGAAGCTAGAGACCGGCCTGATATGAAGTTTCTTCTAACTTCCGTGGCCCCTCTTCAAAAGCAGGAGGTAAACATTTTATTTATGTTTTCTTTGTCATCATTTTAGAGGTAGAGTTACTAGTACCAGACTGCTATACTGGAGGGAATGAGCTGCATGTCCGTGGATTTGCTAAGCTGTTTTCCTTCACATTGATGTCCTAGGTTGCTTCTCATGTATTGATGGGTCTTACGAAAACTCCCGTGGTTATACCTACCCTGCTTTCTCCTCTTGGAAATGCTTGTGCGAGAATGGATCTTACTGCTGTGCATGACATCTTGCTTAAAACAGGATATAAAGACGAAGAGGGTGCAGAAAATGAGGTGAGCTGATTTGTCTATTTCACTTCTCCTTCATCAGTTAGGGGTTGAAAAAATTGCAAGATATCTATAAGGTCTAAAATATTTGAAAGATAACTCCATTGACAAAAATAATAATAATAATGAACAATAAATAAGTTGGAGTGTTTAGACTTAATGTTGATGTTACATGTCTTGTACATTTGTGAACCACAAGTTTGACTTGTTACACCTATATTGAATAACAGTATATTTCTCTTGAGGATCTTGCAATCGTATATGTGCTTGTTTGGTAGTGGTTCTTTTAAGTGCTTGTAAGTTGTGAGTTTTACGGAATGTGTGGATAATAAGTAAATAGTAAATTGTGGGTCCTACTAAATGTGGATAACAAGTATGCTCTAAGATATTTCGTTTGGTAATGTTATCCGTCTGCAGCTTTCATTCCAAGAATGGACCCAGCAAGTTCAAGATATGTTGAATACAAAGAAATTTGGGGATATTGGATTCAGGGACAAAGACTTCAAGAGTGCCATTGATAATTATTCAAAGGTACATTCCTGATTTTCCAATCTAACACATTATTATCTCTGTTTCTGTTGAGCTGAATTCTCTCTACCCGAGCTTTGCTTGACTATCAATGGTGTAGTATTGGCAGCTTTATTTATTTATTTTTTTCCTCGAGTTCCATCTCTTTTGCCATATTGTAGCTTGCTCCTTCTCTTTTCTTAGTTGGGATAATATTTTTCCTCTGTATGCATAACTTTTAAGAGGACAATTTGGTAGGTCTTTGTATAACTGCACCTAGGATATGTTTGGTACACAGTATTGGACATTAATCCATCACATGGTGGATGAGATTTTAACTTATATTTAGCCCACGTTTGTCTACCATTATTTAATTTTTTTCTCAAACTCATTTTCAACTACACATTGCCACATTAGAATATTTTGCACATAAACTTTAAACTTTTTTTTACTTTTTAACCACATAATCTCCAAAAATTCCTATTTCAAAACTCATTTTCGTTGAATAATGGTAGACAAACATGGGTTTACTTCTTTAATCCTATCTACTACGTTCTTCCCAGCATACCAAGCATGCTTCTAGGTTTTTAGGAACCAAACTTTCATCGTCTTCAAAAAGGTCATGTTGTCTAACAGTCCAGTGCACGAAGAACCTGAACTCCTGAAGTTGATTTAAATCCTTATCTTCATAATCATCTTTTCTCCTGGTAATGTGAGGCCTCTTTCTTTTTTTTTTTTTTATTTGATATGCTTGGCATAAAATATAGCTTTTCTTTTTCACAATGTGTACTGTCTCGTGTTGCTATTCCCACGTCTTTTCCATATTTACTTTGGGTTTTTCAATAGGGTTATGCATGTTAAACTGCGAATTTGACATTGTTGTTTTTTCGATATACAGCTGGTATCAATGATGTCTGTTCCGTCTGGTACAGTATTTGTGAGACGAGCCCTCTCATACTTGATGATTGGCCAACCTGAACATGCTCTGAGAGATGCAATGCAGGCTCAAGTTTGCTTGCCCGAATGGCCAACTGCTTTTTATATGCAGGCTCTCGCCCTCTCCAAGCTTGGAATGGAAACTGATGCTCAAGACATGCTCAATGACGGAGCTGCCTTTGAAGCTAAGAAGCAAAATAGTCGACGCATTTAAATAACGGCATGGTGATGGATATTAGGTTTGTCGCGGAGGCTGATTCAGTGGTGTGAGGATTACACGTAGTGATATCTTACTGCTGTTTTTGACAGTATAGCCCCTTATCAAGAAATGTGTAAATCACTTATCGTGCCAAATTTTAAGTAGATAGTCACTGTTAATGCAGGTTGAATCGACTCTTTTCTAGCCCTTAATTTTCATGAATCATTGTATAACTTATATATATCCTCGAGTATATTGCAGAAAACCCTGTTTGTGATCGATAAATGTCAAATGATTTCACTAAATTAGAGGTATACACACATTTTTATTAATACTAGTTTATATTAAAATTGGGAAAAATCATTCAAAAAACAACAGTAGAGAGCAAACATGAGAGAGCAGGCGCCTTTTCTCCTTAGGAGGGCCTACTGTGGCGTCTCTTTAGAAAGCAGCACACCCTAACATGCTCTTAAACCTCTTTAATAAAGCACTACTTTATTTTTACTTTGGGCCTTCCTTTTTTTTTTTTTTAAGATGTATGATCCGTGTGGGCTTGGCCAGCGGGCTCAAAGATGGGCCCGGCTTGACTTGAAAATAAAAGTTTTATCACGATCGATAGGGAGCAATGTGACTAGATTTGGTGCAATGTCATTATCCCGACTTGTGTGCTTTTACCATGGGGACGGATTTAGTGTGAGATCAGTTGCCTTTGCACTAAATTTCAAAATTTGCCCAAATTTTTTTTCAAGATTCTCAAAATAAAATAAAAGAATAAATAAATAAAATCGTTATGGTTCTCAACTCTTGCCCTCACAATTAATACTTCGTGAAAAGTGCACTTACAATTCTTTTATCCTAGCTCCGTCAATACTTTACAAAATGAACTCAACTTATCCATGACTCGTTCTAGCAAATATTACAGGATGCAAAAAATGAGCAAAAAAGGATTTGAAATTCGATATAATATTGGATGGTACATGTGCGTGTGTGTTTACGACAAGATAGCTATCAAAAGGTAATAAACTATTACAAGATATATTATTTTGTATGGAAAAAGCTTTACATTTGTGGGGGTTAGATTAATAACAATTTCAACGGAAATTATCGAACATAAAACAAACATGATTGAACAATGGATTTCAACATAAATTCTTGTTATTGCGTTAGTTGACACATCGTGTGCCATTGTGAAGCCTATTATTACGTGTAATCAAAGCCATTATTTACCAAAAGACTGTACTAAAGATGCCCAACAAATTTTTTTGCTATTGTTTTGCGAGGTTATCAAGTTTGTAGGATTGGATTAGGATTTGAGTTGATACAACAAAACAAATTTTGGATATTAATTAGTTCCTACAATACTTTTCAGCATGACATTAGAGCTACGAGTGGCTTGGTAAAGCAGCATAATCCTTAGAGCTATACCCCATGAATCTTATCATCCCTTAATTTTATAGAAATAATTGCAACTATGGTCTCAAACCTTTCAAATATTTGTAACTTTTACCTTAATCTTTTATTTTTGCATCCAAGGTTCCAAACCTTTCAAGTGCGTGTGGCTGGAGGACAAATGGATGGAATTCATCCATAAGTCGGTTAGTTGACTATCAAATTTGATTTTGACCACATTTTGACTTATTTTAGAAGGCTAAATTAGTAACTTTGTATAGTCAAAGACTCAAAGCGATATAAATAGATTGAATAACTATACCAACTTTTCATGCAATTCGAGTTATTTTCTTTGAGCTAGAAAAGAAGAGTTTTTGTTTTTGTGTTTTTTTTAATTAAACAAATTGGCTAGAATTTATTGACTTTCTTTGCTTGAAAAAAAAGTTATTTTTTCCTACCTAGAGATTTGGGAGTAGAAAGACGAGTAAATTTTGCTAGCTCAATTGATTATAATTTGGTGCTGATAAAGTACTATAAAATAGAGAGAAAAAGAGAAGAAAGTAAAAAAAGTTAATGAACTTGTGTATTTAATTGAGAATCAAAGTCCTATATTTATAGGAAAGAATTAAAGTTGCAAAGGATATAAGTCATATTAATTAGGGTGCGGGGATATAATGATTATTCACTAATAAATGTATAATCTAGGAAAAATTGTAGCAGCAGCCCCTAACCTTTTCATTTTTTTACAGATTTTACCCTGGCTTTCATTGTGTGTCAATGAAAGTCCCTAACCTTTCATAAATATGCATGTGAGGTCCATTTAGACGGAAACTGTCCAAAACATCATCAGTTGATCGGGAAAATTTTTTGAACTATCTGCTACGGCGAAAATTTTATTAAATATTGATACCTTTTTGGACTGTGTTTTTTGACGGTGTTTTGGACGATTTTATTGGATATTGATTTCTTAATTTTTTCGATCAATTAACGGTATTTTTGACGATTTCTGTTCAGATGAATCTCATGTGCATATTTATGAAAGGTTGGGAACCTTCACTAACACAAAATGATGGTTAAGGCAAAGTCTGAAAAAATGAAAAGGTTAGGGACTGCTGTTACAATTTTTCCTATAATTTACAACAGGATAATTATATCTACACCATAATTTTTATTTCTTTCACCGTATTTTAATGGAAAAATTGTAGTCACGGTACCAAATCTTTCGTTTATTAGCAGAGTTTGCCCAATCATTTCATTTGTGCCACGTGAGTACCAAACCTTCAAAACTTTGCAGCTCAAATCCAAAATGATGATTTTCCGTTAGTTTGACTATCAAAACTGTCAATTGACTCCAAAAGTAAAAAAAAACTTTAATTGTACTTAATGTTCTTAATTTTTGCTCATTATTGCATTTATGTCTTTGACGATTTTTCATATCATTCTTATTCTCAAACTTTTCATTAGTTAACAAATTTTATAGTTGATGACAATTTTATATTCAAATTTCGTTGAAATAGCGTAAAATAACTTACTTTCTCATCGTATTTTAAAAAAAAATCAAAATAAGAAGTGCTAAAAAATATTATTCCCTTGTTTCAAAGCATGAAACTAAACTTTGATATAAATTATCATGGCGATGAGATGTACAAATTAATAAAAGGTTAAAGATAAGAATTACACGAAAAAAGTTAAGGAAATAATTGTTACAATGACTTTCGCCATATATTACTGTGAATTGTCCGTACAGTTTCTGTGAAATTTTGTTGTGTACACACATCTCCCTTAATATAATACTAAAGGCCCCGTTGATGGATATGATAATTTACTTAAAATAATATAAGTCATCAACAAACTCCTCACTCAACTTTTCTACATTTTCAATTCGTAAATTACACTAAGCGTTCGTTTGATTGCAAGATGGAATTTGGGTGAAAAGAAAATGAATTTCAGGGAATCGAATTGCCTGAAAATTATTTTCCTGAAAATTGTTAATTTATTGTATTTGATTGGTATAATTTTTCAAGTGAAAAATATTGAAATAGAAGTGTTTTTTTATTGTTCATTTGGTTTTCTTTTACATGAAAATTATGAATTAAAGGAATAAAATTTACTGGTATTTGTGATATAATTTGTTTCCATTGTAAAAAAAAAAAAAAAAAAAAAAAAACAAAAAAAACAAAAAAAAAAAAAAAAAAAAAAAAAAAAAAAAAAAAAAAAAAAAAAAAAAAAAAAAAAAAAAAAAAAAAAAAAAAATTGTTAATTAAAGGAATATAATTTATTACAATAATTCTTAGATTTTTTTTAAATTCCCAAAAAAAAAAAAAAGACGTGAAATGGTGCAATTTCAATTCCCACCATTTTGGTGGGAATTTCAATTGGCAAGCCAAGATGGAAAAATCAATTCCATTCTAAATTTTGCCAATCAAACAACAAAAAATTGGAAAGATGGAATTTCAATTCCATTTTTCCTTGGAATTCCATACTGCCTAAATCTTCTCCAAATTTGAGGTATTCGAAATATGGGGCAGATTTTTCTTTATTTATTAGATATTGCTTGTTTTATTAGATTGAATTTAATAATCATTCTGGTAAGAAATAAAGGACTAGGAACTTTGAGATTATAGTTATTTAATATAGCAATCCAAAATATGAACTAAGGATTTGAAATTTGAAACTGCCCAATTTAGGAATTTGATTAATGACACTATTTAGTCACACCCTATTTTCTTTGAGAGCTCAATAGGGGTGAACACGTTTTAGTTTGGGCGGTTTGTGTTATACTTTAAACTCAAAACATTTCACGATGTTTGAAATTTTTTTAAACCAAACCAAATCATTTTATTTTTCGAACCAAACCAAGTCAAATCGTAATTTGCAGTTTGGTTCGGTTTTAATCCGCAGTTTATCTTGTAGAATAATTTATTGTTTTAAATCACCGGATCTTTCATGTTAAATCATCAATAAATACATAAATTATGGTGGAAGCGTACTTGAATTAAACATGGTTAATACAATAATGAATTTCACGCTATAGTCTTCCAAATCTACACGCGGCCCCCTTTTTTCTCTCTGTGATGGGATGTAGAAGAGAATGAATAATACGTACGTGTGATTTGGGGACCATAACCGTATTTATATAACGACACCCTTTGATCAAATTCGACCCATCACACTTGGGCCCGATCTCTACACATATGTAAACCTACACTTTAATTAGATACATTAAAATCCAAAACCTAAGTCTTATTAGATCACTTTAATTGGGCTTAACCGAATTTGATAGCATTTAATTTAACATACAATTATTCACACATATAGGCCCATCGATGGATTAAAAAAATCCTTACAATCTCCCACTTGGGCTATATGTGTCACCTTATAATTGTGCATTAAATATAACCTTATGAGTACTCAAAATTTTGCTATCATTACTGAATGCAACCTAAAACAATCCCATCCATCAATCATATCAACATAGGATTAAAGTGGCTTTCGCTACTTTCATGTAGCTAAACCCATTAATGGTCACGTATATCGATAGAATCGAATGACATAGATCAAGCATGGATGTGTAGCATGAAAATTACATGTGATGTGATCGATAACATACCTATTTCCAACTGGTCCACCTTAATACCTTAGTGAGATTATTTTAAACAAGTTCAAAGATAATAAAACAAATAACTTTATAATCAAAAATAACTTTAACATTAAACCGATCCAAACTAACAATACATGTGTCCAATATGAAAAGCAAAAATACAAATTCCCACTGAAACTAGATATCTTCAAGAGATACTATACCCATATGAGCAGTGTGTTCATGAAAGACCTTGTATCAATCCCTTAGTAAGCGGATTCGCAACCATGGAGTTTGTCCCAATATGCTTTATTGACACCCGTCCACTCTGAACTCTTTCTTTAACAGTTAGGAACTTGATCTCTATATGTTTTAACTTTGTCAAGCTTCTGTTGTTATTGGAATATAGCACTGCTGATTTATTGTCACAAAATATCTTGAGCGGTCTTTCTATATTGTCCACAATGCGCAGTCCAGTGACAAAATTACGTAGTCATATTCCATGATTTGATGTCTCATAACACGTTATAAACTCTCTTGCCATGGTGAAAGTAGCTATGAGTGTCTGCTTAGCACTCTTCCAGGAAATAGCACCTCCAGCAAGCAGGTAAATATAGCTTGAAGTGGATCTCCTATTATTTTGGCATCTCGTGAAATCGGAATCAGAATAACCGACGATCTCCAACTGAACTAATAGTGTTAAATGTTAAATTACATTCATATTTACCATCAAACCCAAAAACAAACTATTTTCAAAATTGGTTACTAAAAGATGTTAATAGAATAAATACATCTTTCTTCATTTTTATTTAAATTTTCTTGTTTGGCTTTCAAATTGTCAATAACAGCCATTTTGCTTTTATAGTTTGGTTAAAACTCTCTTCATCTTGTTAGTGAGACGTTATATAAGGATTGAACAAGATATATTTAGATATACAAAAATTGATAGAATTTAGGCTTATTGAAAATTGACGAATTTCATTATCTAACTACTTTATGAAAGTTTAATGCGTTAGTCTACAATCCATACGTTCCGTCCTTCGTTCTTTCCAAATCACAAACAAGTTTATTAATCATCTGGCACACAAACAGTTATTTTTATATCCAAACCATAATTCACAACTGTATAATAAGTTCAAAAACAACAAAGAAAAGAGCAATGAAAAAATAGATTGAATGAGAATTTAAGACTTAACGCGAGAAAAGAGAGAAAGAAGCGATTCAGGTAGAAATTATGAGACTAACAGGCAAAAGGTGACTGGTGATTCGTTCAACAGGAACAGAGAAATATCAAATATTTGGGAAACGAGAGTTTATGTTAGGGCTTCTAAAGCTTTGGACATGGTTTGCTATCATAGTTTTGTTGAATTATGATTTGGATTGTTGAAAATATTTTATTCTTTTTATTTTTTGCATTTCATATGATTTGGGAATAATTTTAGTTTAGTTTAGATACCAAGTGAGGACATGTATTGTGAACTTGGTAGACTATGAGTCAGTAATGATGAACCTAAGTTACTTTCTATGATTATTTCAGTGGGCTGTCTGTAATTTGTATGGCTAAATTAGTATTTTTTTTAAAAGTGAAAACTGTAAAATATATAAGTTAATAAAATTAATGTTTTAATTAAAAAAAATAAAAATGGTTCAGTTCGATTTTGTGCGATTTTTGAAAATCAAAACCTAACCAAAACCATTTTGAAACGGTTTGGTTCGGTTTAAGGGAAAAATAACCACGGGTCCACGAAAACCTGAACCAACGGCTTCAAATCAATTGTTTTGATTCGATTTGTAGTTTCACAATTTTTTTGTGCATACCTAGAGCTCGATATGCCAATCGGTGTAGAATCTCCCTCGTATCCCTTCTTTATGGAGGTATAATAGGCCCCTCGTGCCACTTGAATCCGTGAACATTTTAGGGTATCCTCAATTTAATTTTTAATGCATTTTGAAAATTCACTAAAGTTTATAAAATTTCATCACTTATTTCTACAATTTAATGTGTCAAGTTTTGATGAGAAAATGAATTCAACTTATACATAAAATGATGGATTAATATCGAGTCTAATATGTTAATAGGAATGATCTAATTAATATCGATGCTCATCTTATGTTCAACATCGATAATGTGTTATATTAATTCAATGATGGATGAAGTTTTGATTGATATATGACAGTCACTGATTCTTAATATAAGATGAACATTAGTGTTCATTATAACATTTCTAAATATGTGAATGAATATAGATAAAAAAATCCACCAGGCTAAATCAGATCCATTAGCAAATGAAGATGACAATTGATATATGGACAGAATTCCATCACAAAATCTTGTCCATTGCTAAATTCAATTCAAATTGGTATCCAATCAATTCGAACAAAACTCTCAAACAAGACTTTTGATAACTAAATATAATAAATAGAGTCTACTCTTCAAAAAGGATGAAAGTACATACAATATACTGTTAAAATCTCCCATTCAATTACATTTAAAAAAATAAAAATAAAAAATCATTGCTTCTATAATGACTTAGGTATTAATGGCGCAGGAGAAAAAAAACCAAACGCCCTTTTTTGCTATAGGTATTGCTAGATGAGTAAGGGAGACAAATCGAGGAAGCAATTTTTTACAGAGTCTCAAAGCAAAAGTTCGTGGCAAAACACGAAGATGGTGAGTTGTTAGAAATAACAAGCAGTTTTTTCCTTCTTCTTCTTCTTTTTTTCTTCTGAGACCACCCCAAGGGTGAAATATTTATTCATTCTTAAAAAAATAAAAATAAAAATTTAGGAGGGGACGTAAGATCTTACCTCCGATCAACTTGCAGCTTAATAATACCCTGACTGGTAGGAACCATTCAAGTAAATTGTTCATAAATATGTTCTTCTGAAAGAAAAAACGAAGAAAAAAATTAAAACAGATAAGTATATATCAGAATGTACACTTAATAGTACTTCTGGGGCTCGAACTTAAACGAGAATATATATTACATTGTTACTGTCATCTATAAGCAGTTATTTCCTAATAGTTTTGGACAAAAAATGTCGAGTTTGGTTGTATATGTCAAATCATATCGCGAAACCTCAGTCGCCTACGAAGAAAAACATGCAAAATTAATCGCGTAAATTGTCAATCTTCATCAGTTGAAATACACAATCATTTGAAGAACGAAAGTCCTTTATCTTAATTTTAAGTAAAACCTCCCCTTGGAAGAATTCATGGTGAAGGCGGTGATATGTTATTGAATGGTGAAATTTGAACACATTATGAACTAATGGAATTAAAAGCTATTAAGTAGATCATATAACACTAAAAAGAGAAACGTTGATTGATTACTGTATAATGCCAATAATCAGTTCAAATACAGCTAAAAAGCTTAAACATAGTATCAAATGGACAAATTAAATACGTGTTGGAAAAAATAGAAGTGCATAAATTATATTCAAATAACATACTTTTTATGTGCATAAAATCGGACATAATTTTGACTTAGCAAAATCAAATACGTAAAGTATAAACGAGAAATACATGAATATGAATTTAGTTGAGGCAAGAGTTGGACTCTTTCTCCTTAAGACAATAATGCCACGCACGGGTGCTAACGATTTTTCGGCATTCATCTCCCAAAATATAATGATCACGTCTTGTAACAGAAGCACTCCAAATTTAGTAGACCAGCGAACTTGCTTATGTTTTGAAACTCGACTCCAAATAAATGCAGAATTTTTAAATGAATGTGCATTAGAATAATGCAATTATGAAGTGTATGAATGAATAAAAACATAGGGTCTTATATATAGATGTTGAAAATGTTTGTCTCAGAAGACACTATTGGAATTAATCTCTATATTTGAAGAGACACATCTCTTGAAAAATGATAATGGCAAAAGACACAATCTTTTATATAGAAAGACACCTTTTCAGCCAACACAATTTTTAGAATATTCTATGTGATTTTTCAATAATTCACGTATTTAAGTGACTTAAATTTGGCTTAATTTTTCATTCACCAAATAATAACTTCCACTTAAATAATTAAAAATTGATCAAAACCAATTTCATATGCAAATTTCCAACAATTCCTCATATGAATGAAAATTAATGCAAATGACTATGGAGACGCTAAAGAGAGTTCAAGCGAAAAGCTATTGCATCTGGATAGGTACCTTATGGGTTTGAACCTTCCGTAGTGAAATACCATTGGATTTACTTGGCTAATCAGCGATGTCTTGAATTGTCAGCCGTTGATGTAAACCAAGACAACAGTACTCACACAATAGCCTCTCTAACACTTTCGAGTTCTCACTGTTATGTTTATTTTGACCCTGAACAACTCTTGAATTTCATAAGTGCTTTAAAGAATTCGAGCCTTGAAATATTCTCATAAAAGTGACCCCACTTCACACTTATATAAGTGATATCCTATTAAGAGTTCCTGCCATACCCTACTTGGTTTGTCCAAGATATAGAAATCTTTAAAAGTATAACTTAATCTAAAACTTTCTACAGATAGCACTTTACTTATCATAGGAATGGCTAGAAATTAAATCTCAAGTGCTCGTTGAATCTTCATAAATCAGTTGTTCCACTGAATCAAGATTTTGGGATCTCCAGCCGACAAGGTTGGGTTACCATTACAAAAATCCTTCCATAGTAGGCTTTTAAGCACATTCCACTCGATATACAGTATCCTTGATCTCTCGGTAAATCTTTTCTTAGTGGATCCATGAATTTACACTATATGAGATTAACTACTTAATGATATTATGTCTACAACTGACACGTCTAGACTTACAATTACGTTTGACTTAATTAGTATCGTATCAAATATAGCTAGCCAACGACTAATTCATTTAATAGATATAAATTGTCACGAACCAAGAAATCCTCTTATGAAGCCAATATTCTTCTTACTAGCTTTTATCTAAAGCTTTATCAATTCCAAACAACAACGTTGGAGGATTCCCATCAAATCATTGCACTAGTCAATCACTTTTACTAGTGGATTTCATACATAAGTATTCAATACCATCATTGAAATATTATAATGCATTTAAACTTTATGAATATTCTTCAAATATTCTGATTGTTCTTGCATATCCAAACGCCATAATCGGCTTTCGTTCCATCTTATCCACTTTAGACTTAGTGCATATCATCCTTATAATTACTATAAAGGTTTTCTACATTTTCACCTTCATAGATATCTTTCTATGATTATAAGGTATAGGGAAATATAACTTTTAACATAAGTTACTCCCACAATTCCTCAATTAAGAATTAATGTACAACTAGTAATTTCGTATCCACACGTCATGAATTTTTCATATCAGTTTGCATGTATTAATGTTAACCCCCTCAATTTTTGGGTTATGCTTGAACTGTGAATGTATCAGCTTTCTTATAATTCAATTCATCTATAAAATAGATAATGTTTGTATCGAATGCTTCGTGAAAGTCTACTCACTTTCAATTTAGGGTTGCCAATTCAGATATAATACTAATGAAATATACTTGTACTTCAATTTGATCATACAAAGTTGATCAATGTAAACACATAGATCCAAAGACAATTTAGGATTCGTAAACCAACAATGCTTTCAAAGCATATACCAATTTAATTGGTTCCAAGATTGAAGTTAATATGTTGCATCTATACACATATATAAGTATAGTACCAAATTGAAGAAGGCTAAGCATCTTCATTCACAAGAATTGCAACTTCTCAGAACGTATGCAACTAATCAAACTTCTGACACTTCACGAGATAGTGCCATTTGTTTCCAATATGTGTCATTTCATATTAAACAAGAAGGCACCAATTCAACCTATTCATCTTGTTGTTTTGAAATGACTAAGTGTCATAGTGCATAAACACTCTCCTATCGTGCAATTTTAATAACATGATAATATAATATTATCTTCACTTTGCACAAACCATCTCGCTTAATTTCATTAATTTAATTGTGGCTATTATTATTAACCTTAATGACAAATATATTAACCAATGGTATCCATGATCCCTAAAACACAAGCACTTGTTTCTATGTGAAAGTACATATGCAGCATGTTTTCAATTAACTAAACCATAAAAGTCATACCATTTCAAATAAAATCAAATCGACAGAACTCTCAATGAGAGTAGTCAATGACATCCGTTCATTTAACCATATTCATGATACTACACATATTTTCATAAATTAGAACTGCCTATAAAGAATATTCAAACAAATAAAATGTGAATATGCAATCAGCATATCATTGAAGATTTAGAAGAAATTTTCTACCTTAACTAATAAATATAGAAACAGTATCCATGTATAAAATTTCAAAACACAAATAATTTATTGGACGTCCAAAACCTAAACTATTCTACAAAATTAATACAAAATGCATAAGTTCAAACTTGACATAAAACTGATTTATGACGCATTTATAATCATGTAGTTTCAGATTGTCTTAGTGGAAGACAATATGACGTTCCAATAAAACTATGCAGTATATAAATGCAAAATTCTATTTCAAGGTGAACAGAATTAAATACCAAGAATTTAATAATTTTGTACCAATTCAAACGTGAATCTAATAAAATACCAGCAGTGGATTTAGTGAAACGACTTAATTAATTCCATGTATCATCCAAAATGTACAAATTCCAATGCATGGTTACTACATGCAGGTAAACGAATATAAATTAGCACGATAAAAGATTATCGTCTTAAGATTGTTGGAAAAAATAGACATGCTTAAATTATATTCAAATAACATACTTTTTATGTGCATAAAATCGGACAGAATTTTGACTTAGCAAAATCAAATATGTAAAGTATAAACGAGAAATACATGAATATGAATTTGGTCGAGGCAATAGTTGGACTCTTTCTCCTTAAGACAATAATGTCCTGCACGGGTGCTAACGATTTTTCGACATTCGTCTCTCAAAATACAACGACCATGTCTCGTAATAGGAGCACTCCAAATTACATAGACCAACAAACCTACTTATATTTTGAACCCTCTTTATATGAAACTCGACTCCAAATAAATGCAGAATTTTAAATGAATGTGCATTAGAATAATGCAATTATGAAGTGCATGAATGAATAAACACGTAAAGTCTATATATAAACGTTAAAAAGGTTTGTCTCAAAAGACACAATCTATGAAAAAGACACATATATTGAAATTAGTCTCTAAATTTGAAGACACGTCTCTTGAAAAATGATAATACCAAAAGTCACAATCTTTCATATACAAAGACACCTTTTCAGCCAACACAATTTCTAGAATATTCTAAGTGATTTTTCAATAATTCATGTAATTAAGTGACTTAAATTGGCTTAATTTTCCATATACCAAATAATAACTTCCACCTAAATAATTAAAAATTGGTCAAAACCAATTTCATATGCAAATTTCCAACAATACGTGTTCAGTCCAGTCACCACCCGTTTAATTAAACATGTATACATTTCATGCTTTCAATAAAGAATCTGATATTAATGAAGTGACACTCTATGATTAGGCTAATGGCTGAGTTTATATGATTATGGCTGACTAGTCCAATTTTGCAGGCATGCAAGGAGTTTAGCTTTTGATGAAATAGAGCAAAAATCTTTAGGCCTAATGGGAAAAAAATGAAAATTACTCATCATTTCTACTGTGAAATAGTGAGCTCTGAACTAGTAAATCTCCCCTATCTTACAGCCTCTTAATTGTAGATGCTTTAAACTGCTCTCTTATAGTATCTTAATTAAGACAACTGAATCGAGGAACAAACTATCAGTACTATAATAGAACAAGGCTGGAGACAAGAAGGGAATCGATGTGCCATGATCATGTTGGAAAAAGGAGTGACCTGATTCGATCTGCAAGCTATGAGGATGGTTCGGATGGAGTAATTTAATTCCAAAGTTCACTATAGCTAAGATGATCTTGATCTTCCATAACTTTTCTAACATAAGTTTACAAAATGAGTGTTTTGATGGCTGAAATGGAAACAAGAAACAAAGTTTAGCTTTGATGACACCACTAGATTTTATGCTGTTTCTATGTTTCTGATCATGACCCCACTATAGATTACATAAGATTTATCTTTGATTTCTTCCATTAAAAGCACTTTATTTTATACTTATAAATTATCTTGAGGAAATGAATCTAAATAGGATAAAGTACCTTAAATTTAGGATAAGATTCAGGCAAGATAAATTATTTTACCAATCAACAAGGTGCAATAAAGAAATGGTCAGTCTGAAATTCCAAACCCCAGAAAATCTTCAAGACAATGAAGAACTCAATGTATAAAATGGAAAATAATCTATGGATTATCTGACCTTTTTTAACCTAAATATTGTCCCCTGCCAGTTGAATTTCCATTCCATGCACCATTTATTGGCAGGTGGCCATTAGGCATATTCATTGGTAAATTCAAGAAAGGAAGCCCTGAAGATGGATCAGAAAATTGGTTGCCAAAACCTGCTCCACCGCCAGTGGACGGCGGAGGTGGCTGCATCTGGACCACCTCGTTTTCCTCCAAGGGCAATCTCTCATACGCCACGTTATTGAACGAGGCCGCAATGATAATAACCGGTCCTGAAGCAATCAAAGCACCCACAACACTCCCTCCAACAACCTGGCCTTGTCCACCTGACAAATATATTGTCAAACTGGTGGCTCCAGGCGGCGCTGGTGGCGGCAAGAAAGAGCCAGACAAGGATAATATCTCGAATTTTCCCTGCAGAACCACCACTGAACCGACCGCGGTAGGCTGCCTTAAGCTTACGTTATTGACTGTGCCTGTTCCGCTCAATATACAAATCCCTTTCTGCTTCTTCCTTGAGTAGGTTGCCACGGCCTCGAACACATCACAGCCATTGCCAACCTCCAGTATATGTGCACGAAGCGTGTTTGCGCTTTCTTGGGTTATAATCACAGGCGGTTTTAGCTTATTCTTAGAACCTGGAGGCCGGCCTCTTTGTCTACGCCCCACCACATCACCTCCTGAACTTGTATTCGATGTATCAAGCTCAAAGCCCTGATGATGGATAGTATCATTATCATTTTCGCCGGAAAATGGGTTTTGATTGTTGTCATCCTCGACGGTGTCCTGTGGCCTTTGGAGGTGTAGATCAGCCCTGTGAAGCTGAGAAACGAAGTGAGAAGAACCTAAGTTCAGACCAGCCATAGAGTACAACAAAGATAACAAGAAACAAAGAAAAATAAAGTATGATAATTGATCAAACTAAAAATTCGCTGAATTTTCAAGAGTAAGTAAATTAAACCCAGAATTTCAAACCCTAGAACGAATAGAATTAAAACAAAGACAATCAAGTGGGGGAGAAATGAAGGGATGAGAGAGAAAAAGGGAGAGAGTAGCAGACGCAGCCAAATTAAAGCAAACATATATAAATATATATAATATACAATGAGCATATACGAATATGATAGTAAACTTTATTGATTAAAATATGACTATAAAATATTTCGATAACACGGTAAGTATTATGAAGCAGGAATAAGCTAAGCAGTTTTATAAAAATAATTTTAACTTTTTTTTTTTCTTTTTTAATACAAACGTAGAAAAATAAGACTGTATAGTGAGGAAAAGCAGCAGGGCGTAGGAGATGCCATGATAAGGATGCATATGATGTAGCGTGTGATTATGATTTCTCTTCTCCCCAACCACAATATTATTTAAATGCATATATTTCGACTCAACAACTAAAGCCAAAAGTCACCACCCCACCCCACCCCACCCCACCCCACAATACAAAGAAGAACAAGAATCACAACTAAAGGATGCACGTGTTTTTACATGTCCGTTATCAATGGCTTTTCTTTGTCCTTATTGCTTCGTTTTGATGTGAAAACTGTAGTATATATGTGTATTGACAAGTGAATTTTTATTGTTATCATAGTTAATGAATGTGAGATTTTACGGTTAACATGCTTCACAAAGATGCTCGTTGCAATAATATCAATCTTAAAAATTCGTTGATCCATTTCAAATTTAAACAGATAGAGATGTTAGTTTGAAATTTTTGAGCTGCCCTAATATCACATTATATTGAGTTCAATTTTTTTAAAGGAGTGCTCACTCTTATCTCGTAAAGCTTTTTTCAAATTTTAAGCTAGTCAAATTTAATTTTTATTATACATTTCATTGGATTCCAGGGACAGATCCAGGATTGGATCCACGATCGGGTTACAAAATTTCAAACCAGGCTACTACGTGGAAAAAAAAATTTTACACAAAAAAAACTGATTTTTTACCCAAAAAAAAATAAAAAATACCTTAAAAAAAACTCTTCGACCTGGGGGAGAGGGGGCTACAGCCCAGCCCAGCCCAGCCCCCCTATATCCGTCTCTGTTGGATTCGCAACTAATATCCATTTTTTAGCTACACATTTTATGGAATACACCACCTTATAATATAAAAAAAGCTCTCTCAATATATATATATATATATATATATATTGAGAGAGAGAGAGAGAGGAATTGAAACAGTAAATTGAGACAATAATTTCCTTGAATAATCAGAGATTGAACAGTAATCATGAAATTAAGGAACTTTTATTGAAAATAGGTTGAACTTCAACTTAAAATACTTTTGAAAATTGAAAATTGAAATATATGTGATTGGTCATGTATTGATTAGTTAATTACGTGGTAGTTCCCTACCATAAAATATTTTATTTTTGGTAAAACGAACAAGCTAGTCAAAATTTGAGTGCTTTGACATCCATCACAAGAGCATAATAATAATTTAGAATGAGAATTTGCAAAGACCATTTAAACAATTGCACAAGTAAATATTTGAGTTTGCTAAAAAGTACAATGTTTCAATCCATATATATTAATTAAGTAGAAATAAAATTGGAGATGTTCAATCATTCGGTTGCAAGTAATTAATTAATGATCAAAGCATAAAGTAATAGTTTTAAATTCCACTAATTATTTATTTAAAGGTGATTTTGTGGGATTAAACCTATAATTATATACATAAAAAGATATATTTATTCATTTGTTTTATCACACTGCTTGATAACTATGGGAATTTATTGTGAGTATGAATGTGTTGCATAACCTCTTATATTTGTTTTTAAACTGACATTATTTATATAGTATGAAGTGAACTAAGGAAATAACTGTCTGTAATAACTAACTATAGGTCATTTTTCCATTCTTGAGGTAGATTGCATGTCATGCTTCTTATCAGATAGTACAAAAACATTCTGCTATTAAACATTCAACAGGTTATATCCTACGATATGTTCCAGAAAATGTTGCATGATTTTTTAAATATATAAGGCGCACGTTTGTTTGTTTGTTTTTTTTTTTTGTTTTTTTTTTTAGATATTAAACGTTAAAGTTGACGGAATCAAAGAATAGAAGTAGGCGATAGTTTGTACTTCTGAATCCAATCGCGTTTAGTCTAATTTATCGAACATGCTAATAACACTCATATATAATTCACCTTTTCTAATTTATACAATCTATTTGTTTTCCATACTTAGGTTGTTTTAGTGACGGGTTTATGTTCATATTATTAAGGTTGTCATTTTAACTAGACCAAATCGGGGCTAAATCCTGAATGTAAATGACATCAATCCTACCCACCTCGAGGGTTCATTTACAAAGTTGCAGTTCGAGAGTTAATTAGAGCAAGTCAGCTAGATATAGTTCTATCTTTTATTCAATTTAACTATATCACATAGCATTAGATTGGTGTTGTGACCAGCAGGCAGTAGTGCTAAATATTAAGCCCTTGTACATCTTCCTTTAAATAAAACTATTTAATTCGTATACTCATTTCCAATAACACATTTACACAATATAATATTTTGCAGATAAATTTAAAATTTTTCTTTACTTTTTAACTGTACATTCTTCAAAAAAATCATTTGTCAAAATATCGTTTTTTTCTCAATAGTGGCATCTAAATAACATTATTCCTCCCCCCTCGCGTCCCCATCCCCACCTCGATCCTCCCCACGCACCAACCCTCCACCATTTCAGGGCACAGCATCCTATGTTACACAACACGAGCGGCACCTTTGCGTAAAAGTCATGAAATTACAGACAACTGAATGGCCACAACTACCTTTCATCAACACAAAGAGAGACAGACAGAAAACAAAAATTTAGCAAAAAGGGTCAGCAGACAGACGCTGCACTTTCACTTAAGAATTGGATATCACATTTTAGGTTTGTCTAATCTAATTCACTTTTAAGAAGATTTAGCAGTCCCTTCATGGGATTCTATTAACCTTGTCAATATCCGATTTCACTATCATATCATCATCCTCTCTATTCTTTTCAATTTTCACCCCCCCCCCCCCCCCCCCCCCCTTTTGGAGGATTGTTAGTTATTATAAATTTATCAGTTTTTTTATTTGTACAGAAAATCTATATAGCTAGAATGATAGATGAAATCTATGCAGGTAGAATGACAAATGATTTGTACAGAGTTCTAAATTTATATAAAGTTGTTGCAGAAGCTCTCTCAAAAGGATCTTCAAACGGTGGTTTTTCAGGCTCAGTCCATCGCACATTTCTCAACCAACAATCAGTCCAATCGGCTCCAAACCCTAACCAATTGATTCACCTTGGTTGCTATGCAATCTTACCCACGTAAGACAAGAAATGATGATGATTTATGGCCACAAAGGTTAGGAGAAGACACCACAAAGGTATACTATGAAAGAACCATCAATTGTACACGTTATACAAGCGTTCTGGACACTTCTGGACACCTTTTTCTCATACAAAAAGGGGGCAACCGGGATCCACTATTTCTTCTCTCAAAATCACACAATCATCATATGAAAGTGGCTAGGGTTATAACCAAATATATACTTTAGGGTTAGGCTTTAAGTTTGGTCATTAAAGGGGTAAACGGGCCAAGATTCAAACAATCCATAAGGAATACAATTGGGCCGGGTGTAGCTCATGGATTTGGTTGTTAGACTTATTTCATTCATCGGCCTATGCCTACGAAATAATATTAACCCACGTTAACATCATAGTTCGAAATTTATTGGGTATCAAAAACCCAACAAATCTCCACCTTGATACCCAATAAATTTGCAAGCAATCAAAACACACAGTTAACCCTTGCATAATCAAGGTAGCCAATAAAATTGGATCACAGACCTTACCTCGTGTTTCCAACTTGAAACATATACCATACCTGCTCTATGTACTCACTGGGGTTAAAGTCAAAAACACCCAAGTAGAAGCAAATATTTAACAGTAAACAATCAAGAGCAAATATACATGCGATGACGATATACTATAGGATAACACACACAGATCTTTTCAGAAACACGTTCACATAGAACCATAGATTAACACCAAGTCAATCAAACCACGGTCAACCACATATACAACACATGCATAAATGACCCTAAAAAAAGATCTCACCACACTTATCCTATCCCATTCCGTGTTGCTCACACCTCGAGAACACATCTCCTCTCATCGCCCACCACACTCACTAGACAGATCACTCAACTCATGTCTAACTAGTAAGTTACAATAGATCCTAAATCCACGGGATAATTCTCTATCTCCACATCACTTCTCCCAACCTACGTGGATAATGGGTCTTCACCTAACAGAAGTGATAGAAGTGTCTTTCTCACACTCCACCTGATTAGGGTCTCTTTCCAGATAAAGGATCCTAGACATTTGATCACATCTCCACTCGTGATCCAAATGTCACACTCCATATCCCCGGTACAAACCATCATGTACCTCTAGGCATCTATACTCCACCTTACCAAAAGACACACAACGCACTGCTAATGCATCCTAACCCACTATGCATGCAAGCAATTACACCAAGTAATCCTAATGTCTCAAATTCATGCAAATACACATATTAAACACATTGAAATGTAGCAGATAATCATGCAACAAAATTTAGACAATCACACACATGCAGAAAGGATCACAAATAGATGCATATGCAATGACTAGGTTTACACTTAATAAACCTCACTGGGGTCATAACTCGACCCCTCAACTAAATTCGTCTCACCTCTCATCTTTCCTTTCAGCTTATCTTTCTTCTTAGGACAATCTCTAATAAAGTGTCCAGACTTACCACAACTGTAACACCTTCTACCACTAGACTTGTCTTGTCCCTTGCCCTTCTTCTTACTACCCTCATCACTCGAGTCACTACTCGAATCACTACCGTTTTGAGTTCTACCCAAATTCATCTGCTTAAACTTCATTCTACCCCTCATCATATGTAACTCGCCACTCCTGTTATCCTCTTTTTCAGCCTGAATCTCCATCTCCTTACTCCTAAGTGAGTCTATGACAATCTCCGATGTTAAGGTGTCCCTACCATATTTAATTGCATTCTTAACTTCCCTATATGAATCAGGCATGTAATTAAGCAAGATAATAGCCTTATACGTTTCAGATACCTCTTCATCACAGTTAACGATGTCTTGAACTAATTTGTTAAAGACATCCAGATTATCATCAAAATCCTTTGAATGATCCATTTTAAAGCTGAAAAATCGTTCAAGTACAATTTATTAGGAGTTGATTTAAGCAAATATAAGTCCTCCAACTTTTTCCAAAGTTGTTTTGTAGAATCCAGTTTTCCTACTTTTCTCAAAACAGTATCAGACAGGTGTAAAATAATTGAAGTGTATGCAAGTTCATCATACTCTTCTTTTTGTACTTCTATTAAATTTGCAGGAAATTTGCCATTTATGGCTTTTGAAACTTTTTGTTGGATCAAAATACCCTTCATCTTTTGTTGCCAAATTGAAAAATCCTCTTTCCCATTAAAAATTCCAACTTCAAAGCGTGAAGACATTTTAAAAAAAAATTAGAACAACCAAAAGCACAGATAGGTCACACAAAGTTATCCTACGGCCGCAATATACACCGTTCTAGACTCCTAGGGTTTCGTAAGATTCACGATCTTAGATCAAGGGAATATTCGAATGGGTCAAGTCCAGGTGTTCTAACAAGAAAATCAATGCAACACGAAGGTATGTAAACAAAAGTTCGAATTTCCACGCAACAAGTCTCACACAGTGACTATATGATAGGTAAAGCACAAAATCAACTACCAACTTACAATCAAAACTCAACACTTCAAAAACAGAGCAAATAATTCCTAAACTTTCTAGCACAAGCAATGGTTGTCAAGCAATGAAAATCCGCAATCCTAATGATCACCCCACACGATGATCTGCTAATGCTGAAATTTAAACTAAATTAAGCCAATATATCAGAGCGGACCTTTCTGAGTCCGTAAATTATGAGAGTTGCGAATTTATCACTTTAGGACCACCACTATTCGTCCTAAAGTCTCTGGAAACTGTAGCAACCCAAAAATCACAATCGAGTCCCGAACGCCTGAAGAACAACGCTATCCAAATTATTCTGCGTACCCTGAAATAGAAAACTTTCAACACGAAAAATGTCATAAATAATATAAGGAACAAACTGCCTGAAGGGACCATTGCCAGAAAATCCTTCACGCGCCTGCACGGGCCGTTTCTTCCCTCTGCGTGTGGTCCTCACGCGCCACCACACGCTCCGCCTTCGACTGACACGCTCCGGCTTGCAGGTCCGCCTTCTCCTGCACATCACGCCAGTGGTCTCCGTTTTTCCAAACTCCTTTTGGATTGATTAGAAAATGCGAAAAACGGAGACTGATTTTAACAGTTTTTGGACAGCTTCTTCGATCTGATTTCTGCTGCGTTTCTGCCGATTTTCTTGACGATTTCTGGTAGATTTCACGAGCCAAAACCTTCACCTTGAAGTTCTGATACCAATTGTTGCGGAAGCTCTCTCAAAAGGATCTTCAAACGGTGATTTTTCAAACTCAGTCCAACGCACCTTTCTCAACCAACAACCAATCCAATCGGTTCCAAACCCCAACCAATTGATTCACCTTGGTTGCTATGCAATCTTACCCACGTAGGACAAGAAAGGATGATGATTTATGGCCACAAAGGTTAGGAGAAGACACCACAAAGGTATACTATGAAAGAACCACCAATTGTACACGTTATACAAGCGTTCTGGACATTTCTGAATACCTTTTTCTCACACAAAAAGGGGGCAACCGGGATTCACTATTTCTTCTCTCAAAATCACACAATCATCATATGAAAGTTGCTAGGGTTATAACCAAATATATACTCTAGGGTTAGGCTTTATGTTAGGTCATTAAAGGGGTAAACGGGCCAAGATTCAAGCTATCATAAGGAATACAATTGGGCCGGGTGTAGCTCATGAACTTGGTTGTTGAATTTACTTCATTCATCGGCTTATGCCTATAAAATAATATTAACCCACGTTAACATCATAGTCCGAGATTTATTGGGTATCAAAAACCCAACAAAAGTTAATTTACAAGTGAAACTCAAATGTAAGGATGTGAATCTTCATATTTTATTACTAGTACATGAACTTCACACTAACGGCATATTTTGCATTGTTCAAATACTTTTGGTGGTGCCATTAAAATTAGGCCCCGTTTGGGAGGGATTTTGAGAATTGATTTTTTGATCGTTAGAAGAAAAGTAGGGTCCACTTCTAAGAGAAAAAGTCAAAGATTACGACTGAAATAGTGAAATAACGGTCAAAAAATCAATTTTTTGAAATAAAAAATTCCTCCCAAACAAACTCTTAATGTTGTATGACAAATAGTCCTAGCTAAAAAAACACTTCACGAAATTACTGTTATTTCTCGAGGTAGTTGTCTCTTTACAGAAATTTGATGCCTTTTTCTAGGCACTTTTTAGTATTAACGAAGTTATTTCAAGATTGTTGATATTAATTGAAGTCGATTCACCTCAACACTCATATTTTATTTTTATAGCTTTTATACAATTTTATATTTCAATGTTAAAATATTTGTGTTGTATAGTTAGTTTGAGAGTATACGTGTACATTAAATTAGCCTACAACAGAGAGAATGCCATCTCTCAATAATAAATTATTTAACGGGAAATGTTCGTTTCTTTCAATTTTACATAAAATAAATCAAGTCAATTAAATGTATAAGGAATTATTTTCCTGCGTTTTACATTTTTTTTTTTTTTTTTTTTTTTCGTTTTTCATTTTTTTTTTTTTTTTTTTTGTCTCGTCAGCATCTAGAAAAGAAGATCACTTATTATTATTAGTAGTATTCAATTTTTGACGAACTTTTCATAAAATTTGTATATTTTTATTTTTATTTGGTTCAAGTCAAAAATTAGAAAAATGTAGCCATGTAGTCGTGAATAATAATTTTTCTTTCGCAATCAAAAAAATGTGTTTTTCCATCAAAATAATTTATACTATAAAAACGTATAATGTATAACGAGGCAAAGGAGAAAACTTTTGTCCAACAATAATTTTGCATGTTTGATAAAATACAGGGAAAGAAAGTTTAAATTTTTCTTTATTTTTGATAAAGTACTATATTCTCTTTTTCCATTGTAGATGGTAGGAATACTAGCTTTTCGGGATAAATTTTATAAGATAATTCAATAATTTGATTTTGTATATGTAAAATTGTCGAATTTAGAAAAATAAGCACATATTTTGTGTGTGTGAAGTACGGTTTTAAAATGTTTCCCTAGATGTCGTTCAATCACATTTTATGCTCTTCAAAATACTACTACGAAGCATTAGGTTAACAATTAAACTATTTTGCCAGAATTTTTTTTAACATAATGGTTGACATTCTCTCACAGCATATGGGCCCTGCATGAATAAAAACTCCAGAATAAGAAGTGGGCTCCTTGTCAATGTGAGTTTCGGTCATCCATTATGTCAAAAAAAATTTGTCACTATAGCATTTTTGTTAAGTTAAATTAATCGATACCAAAAGGAAATATTTTAGCCTCTCTTTATTTTATATGGGTTGTGCTAGTTGTGTATAATTTTTCATCTATAAAGGTATCCATACACTCACATGGGTATGACCCACTCAAATATTTTATTCAAATGAATCCCACCTCATGTGAGGAGTATGAATACCTTTATGGATGAAAAATTATGTACTACTGAATTTATCCATTCTATACCATTCCCGTAAAATGGAATCTATTTTTGTGATCGTTTTAAAGCACTTGCCATCCTTTCAGCCTCCCAAGGGCTCCAATGGAACCTCTAACTAATGACTTATGCTAATTTTGTCGTTTTATATTAATTAACAACTTTTTTCTTGATAATCTCAAAGGTTGGGTCACCCTCAACCAATGAGAAAGCGTCTACGGATTCATAGAAAGTAATTAACTTATCCTAATCCTTGCTTAAATCCGCAGTCGGCAGTCCCACCATGTTACCTAAACATTATTATATGTCTAATACACACATTTGCAAGGTTGGCCATTATCATTAGAATTTTACTTTACTTTGTTTTATGCATTAAACTATTCAATAGACTTGTAAAATGAATAGAACAAATCAAATTGTTTGTGCCAACACACTTGCTTAACGTAAACATCGTAGATACTCGAAATCTAGCGTTGATGATGGATTTTTTTCTTGTTGAAGTTTTTTTTGGTTTGGTGTGTTGTTTATAAGTCATCTCTACTTGTCTCATATGTTGTTGGTGGATTTTGATATCCAATAAATTCGACGACGATGATAAAATGATGTCGAATATTTTATAGACACCAAAGGGATGGCTAGACTCAGAAACAAGAAATAGACCTTTGGATGGCCTAAGTTTGAGTTGAATTAGTAGTTTGGTTAATGTGTGGATTTGTTTATTGTTAGCCCAATTAACTTGGCCCATTATGAGCGAGTCTTGGCCCAAAACTAAACCAATGCCTATATAAACCTAGCCGGGTGTTTTCTTCAACGTGTGTGTATTGTTGCAAGAGAGAGGCAGCCGAAAGAGGAGTTGATTTTGAGGTGGATTTGAGAGAGATTCAAGTATTGTTTTCTTCTTCTCCTTCCTCCATTTATAGCTTGCAATTGCCGCCACCAAGTGTCTCCTTTGTGGGGCAAAACTGAGGCAACCAAGGTATTAAGGGTTGTTGGATTGAGTCAGTTGATTGGTGTTCATTTGGTTGATTTTTCGAGCCTAAAATCAAAAATTTCTCGAAAATTTCCGCAATAGTTGTCCTTGTGTATAAGTGATAAATACAGTTGAGAACTGGAAACTCCAATTTTATACTACCAATAACAATAAAATAGCAGGCAAGGAAATAAAAATACAAGATTTATAGATATTCTACGATATGCATTTTCGCCACCGCTACATTAATTCAGTATGATGAAAAAAATTTGTGAGAGAAAAATCGGACACCCTACTTTCTCTAACATCTCTCTTTTGATAAAGTGTGTACTAAACCCAATAATGACTCCCTATTTGAATTTGTTTGGTGAATCCACAACTAACAATACAACTATTCATTATAAGAATTTGTCCCTCGGGATATAGCCCAGTAGTGTAAAGGATAAGAGTGAGGTTATCTCATGCCTTACTGGCAGCCGCGGTGTAGGGGTTCGATTCTCGAGACATGAAATTGGACTCTTTGTAAGTGCAGTGTACATACAGCTCTTGTTCCCTAGCCTATTGAGGCACATCCCGCGATTTACCTCCCTCACAAAACTCTAGGGGCGGGGCGGTGGGGGCCCTCAAGGTTGGGGTTCAACCTTTTTTTTTTTTTTTTTTTTTTTTTACCAGGGGGGGGGGGGGGGGGGGCCCCAAGGTTGGGGTTTAACTTTTTTTTTTTTTTTTTTTTTTTTTTAAGAATTCAGGCAGTTTACTTCTGATATTGGTTTTACAGAGTTTTATGTTGATTTCAAGAAAGTCCAAGGTTTTGTCCATGTGATACAATTATATCAAACAACAGGCAGTGGACCTAATTGAGTTGCACCCTATCCACTAAATAAATTTTTGTAGGAACATACGATTACTTTGGTAAAACGAGGTTTGGTTATACTAAATAAAAGTACTATATTTACTACTTTTAATGTACAATATTTGGCAGAAATAGATAATATAATAAACATAATTTTATTTTATATTTTTACTACAAGCCAATAATAATTAATTTTTTCTGCCAAACACATCATTAGATTCTTACAATAAAATAAGAGATCGAGAATCGACATCGATACATTGTACATGAACTATGGTGACAAGAATTAATCCACAACAACATGAGATGATGGCAAAAACATTGTATATGATGAAATTTGTTTTTTAATAATGATTTTCTTTGAATCCTTTTAATTAATTAGGTAGTATGACTGAAAAAAGCCTGAATTTCAGAATAATTAATCCAACAATCATTAATATGAATGACTGATTGATTCTATGAATTGTTAAATTAGGTGGATAAAGATCCTTAAACAGTTAAAAGGTTCGAAGCATTAGAATAATACTAACAAACAAATGACTCTCTCTCTCTCTCTCTCTCTCTCTCTCTCTCTCTCTCTCTCTCTCTTTTATAGTCTTAATTTAATATCGTAACCAACTAACCAAGTGATTATTCATGATAAAATTTTGGGTCAAAATATTAGAAATAGATGGATTTGGAAAAGATTTTTTAAATTATATATAAAGGGAAAATGATTTGAAAGTTTAGGCTTTTTTTTTTTTGAATTTAATTCAAGGATTACATTTTTCTATATTTAAGATTGAAATGACTAGCACTTTTTATACCAAATAGACTAATTAAATGGTTATGCAAATGCAATAAGAATTTTTTTAAAGTTTCTTGCCTAAAACTTAGTTAAATGTAAGGGTATTAACGAGTCAAGGCTCAAGCTCGGTTCAAACTTTTTAAGACGGGCTTCTTTTACTTCGAGTTGAGCTGAGCAAAAGCTAAGCCAAAAAATTGAAGTCGAGGCTCAATTTTTTTTCCCTGTGAAGGCAAGCTACCAATTGCCTTTGTTTAAAGAAGACAGCTCATTTTTTTTCGAGCCGACCAGCGGGTCACACGGGTCGAGCCACGGGCAGCCCGAGCCTATTTGCCATTCCTAGTTAAATGTGGTCACCGAGTATTGTCATTTCATTAAAATATTCCCCAAATAAAGTTGATGTTATGAAAGAGAGAAGTAGATAAGAGAATAGGTCAAAACTCAAGTATATATTATTAAGAACCAATACTTTATATTTATAAGGTTCAAAATAATAGTTACAATTGAAATGAAATAGATCTTCTAGATTAGATAAGACTTATCTATATATCATGATAATATTAAATAATCATTAATAATTATCTCATTATTTTATAACGCTCCCCTCTGATGATTATTTGTACAATAACTATCTCATTGAAACCTTGTTTGGCAAAATAACTCTATGGGACAAATGCCAACAAATGAAAAAAAAAAAAACAAATAGTTTGGAGTAGTGGGACAAAACTTAATCAAAGGAAAAAGAGCACAGCTATAGCTACCCTGATTTTAATTCTTGCATAGTCTTCAAGTAACACTGTCTTCATACGAGATATTTTATCAATCATTGATAATTGTAGTAATATGATAATTTCAAAAATAACTCTTATTGATTTCTTTGAGAGTCTCATACATATAAGAGTATTTTTTGAAGGTAAATGTCTTGTAGGTTAAGGGCATCATTGTATAAAGAATATGTCTCATTGAAACAATCATGTGGAAAAAAAAATCCTAATGAAGGAAAAATAGTGCATCATTCTTTTGAATATGTCACAAAAATTGCCTCATTAAAAACCTTTCCAGAAAAACCTAATGAAACAAAACCTTAGTCAAGGAAAAAAGAGTACAATGCGTATTTACTCTCCCTCATACAATATCACTTGAATTATTTCTTACATATTAAATCCTTCTAGGATAGTTTCAAAATTATACAAGATACGTATTGTCACGCTAATGAAATAGACTTGTGATTATATCCACTACATGATAGCTTATCTTTTTAAACAAGTCTTCGCGACATTTATTATGTAAAGAGTTGTATATTTTATATTACGACTTTACCTTTTTCATTTTTATTTCGCATAAATATACACCTTTAGATGTTCAGACCATAGATTCAGAAACTTTAGGCTTTTCTAGTAAATTCAATTTAGAATTTTGTCCCTTTCATTTGGTCAATCATTATTTTGATCAATTTATTTTGATTTCTCGCTATATGATGCAGTACATCATATGTAAAATTATTGTCGACAACTTTTTCTTTTTTGTTCGATTCTATTTATTTTTCCATGATATGAGATATTTCAATTTTCAACATATCATGTATTTGAAACTTTTCTAGAAATTTATAATTTGTTATGTCTAAATACTCATCAAGATTATATGCTTCATTAATGGGATTATCTTTGTTTGAAGATTTTTTTGTATTAGAATCGAATACCATCACGCTTCAAGCATGCCACAGATATATCAAATATAATGCTATCAAATTATTCTCATAGGACATCAATTAGTGTTAGAGCATTTTAAATTGGTGCGTGAGATATTGTTTATCTTTTTTATTAGTAAATGCATCTGAATAAATCGAATGATATTTACACATTATTTTTAATTTCTTAATTCCTCCCTCTAATACTAAGAAAATTGTCCAATCAAATTGACAATCAATTTTCTAGCGTTATAAAATATCACCCATTTGGAAAAAAAGGTTCGAAATTATGCATTTATTCTCAACATTCTTTATTTTTCAATCTCAGTGCATTGTGGTGGTTTAATTTTACATTTACTGCATTATCAAAATAATTAGATAGAAAAATTAAGTTCTGACCACAAGTCAATTCTAATAGGGAGAACTATGATGTTGGCATGATGTGTAATAGAATTTCCTAAACAAAAATGGGAAGTACTTTGTTCTAATTTAATTGGAGGAATTTAACAAATAATATTGTTAAACAATTTATCGACATTTCAACTAACACTTATTAAAATGTTGAGATTTATGCTTATTAACGTTAATAAGACATAGTTTTAATTATATAATTTGAAAATTATGCTCATAATTTAAAATTTGAACAGTAATTTCGCAAACTTTAAGTTGCGAACACCATCCAATCATCTAGTATATGTATCGAATTTATTAAATTCAAATAATATCTAGATGATCAACGTGGAGGATGATGGAGCTCTATTTATCACCTGAATTAATTTTCAAAAATATAGGAAATTCAATCCCTATTTTAGCTAGTGATAGTTAATGAAAAATTTTCATAAAAAAGAACAAAAAACATATAGAATTGAATTGAAGAATCTTCTTGTTCTTTATTAAATATCTATTTGAACTTTTAATTTCGCATCATTATTTATCCATTGATGATCCAACTTGTTATGCCAAACAACAAACTCAAATTAAACATCTGGTTCAATATAAGATATAATTCAATTATTTAGTTTCGAAGAACACGATGAAAGCTTGTAGAATCATATATCATTCAAATAATAAAACTAATCAATGTCATCATAACATTCATTATATATTTTCCTTCAGAGATAAACATGAATTCAAAATAATATATTTTTCGAAAATGTGCTACTTCAAGAACACATTAACTTTAATTATTACTTTTTCAAGAACAATATGTCAATATTCTTTTAAAATGCTGAAAATTATAATTTATGTTCAAAAGCGATAAATTAATATTCTTTTTTAATATTAATAATATAGAAAATTAGTTTTCATCAAAAATTATAATCCAATATTGAGTTGTTTAATTTGTGTTTTTTCAAAAACATAATAAGCTATGTATTATTCAGGATATAGGCTATTTCAAAAGGACATTATATTTTATTATTTCTTCTTAAAAAGTAATAAATCAATATTTTTTTAGAATACTGAAAATAATATTACGCTCTTCAGGAGCAATAAACATATTATTATTTAGAATAATAAATATGTAAGAATTTACTTTTCGAGAGTAAAAACATAATTTACGTTAAATTTTATTTAATTATGCTCTTCAGTAACAAATAAAATCTGATTAGAACATTAATATATAAATATATATTCATGAATAGACACGTAGAGAAATGGAGTAATTTAATTTGTAATTTTACATAGAAATAAATCAAGATTCTTTTAAAATATTGAAATTGTAATATCATGCTCATCTAGAACAATTAATATTCTTCTGAAATATTAATAATGCTAGGTTACTTCAAGAGCAACAACAAATTATTATTTAAAAAGACCAACTCTTCAGGAGCATGCGTTCTAGTAGAATGTAAATCTTTGCAAATTTGTGATTCTTCAAAAGCAATCGATTTTTTTAGAATATTAACATTGTTGTATTACTTCAGGAACGCCAACAAATTACTTGTAGTAGAGAGACATTAGAGTACTAAATTTATAAACTATAATATGTATTTAAAAAAATTTGAACGTGATAATTAAACAAATGATAAACAAGAAACAAACAGTTAAATACATCACATACAATTTTTGATGAAAACAATAATCAACATATATTTTTTTTATTAGGAAACAAAAATTATGAATCAATTACCTGTTGCACGAGTATTAATTTTTGATTTGCCTATTGCATTAAACCCAACTAAAAGGTTCTGCGACGATTAAAGGCTATATATTTTAATGTCCCATGCTCCAAATACTCCTTTTTTATTTTTGGAAAATCCCTCTGTAAATTGGATGAACTACGAGCAAAAACCTAGCCACAAAATCTGAATACAATATATGTACGTGGCAATTAATTCACCTACTTTCAATACCCCATTTTTTTCACAATTTTCAAGATGCATGTATATATATACTAGAGAGAGAGAGAAAGAGTTTTGATCGAGAATCGGAGAAAAGAATTCATTTTGTAGAGCAAGCTTCATGTAACGAGATTGTGTTGATAACGTGTTATAAAATAGAGAAAAAGAGAAGAAAATATAAGAATCAAAACTCAAATGTACATTATTAACAACCAATACCCTATATTTCTAAGGTCCAAAATAAGAGTTATAATTGGAATGGAATAGATCTTCCAGATTAGATAAGACTTATCTATGTATAATGATAATATTAAATAATCGTCAATAATTATCTCATTATTTTACAACAGTTGACAATATTTTTGAAATGTAGAGTTTATTGTTTAGATTGACAAGGAATACTATAGTGTTTAAGAGTATCCATAATGCAACAATGTAAATTGTTATTCATATGACAAGCAAGATGAGAATGGATAGAGGAACATCTCCATTAGGATGAGGAATGTAATAATTGTGGATCACATGTATAAGCGAGGATATAGAGAAAGAGTAGAGATAATAAATTAAAAAAAATTAAATGAACAAACTTTCTAATGAAGATAAATTATAAAAAAAATTAAGTGGAGGATGCATAGCACACCTTCCATCCTTCACCTTTTTCTTGCATGTACGCATTTTAGGGGGTGATGTGGCACACTTTTTGTGTAATTCATAGCCCCATTGGAGATGCTCTAAGTATTTGTTTCGGGAGAGACTACTTGAACTAAAAAATAAGTTTTTTAGAGAATGTGTGATTAAAAAGTATGGAAGGGTTATAGATTCACGTATAAAATTATGGAAAAAATTTATATATAAGAGATTAAGTATGACATATTTCAAAACTAAGAAACAAAGTTTAAAACTTCAAAATTCAGATTTTATTTATAAATAATTAATGAAACATAAATTTTATTAATTAAATATATTAATGTCACAATTTTATATGATTTGATCACAAATTATTGAATTAACTGGTTACATATTATTTCTCGATCACAATAAAAAAAATTATATGTCAAATTATTTCACGGTTACGAATAAAATATTTTATAGGTCACAAATTTATCAAATTAATAGGCCACGTATTATTCATTGATCACAATTCACAAATTTTATAACTCACAACTTATTTTATGGTCACAAAATATTTAAATAATTAGTCACAATTTACTTTTCAATCACAATTTATAAAATTATTGGTCACATTAGGTCACTCATTATTTGTTACAAATTATTTATTTCATTGGTTACATATTTATTTATTAGTTACATATTAATCAATTTATTGGTCACGATCAACTAAATAATTTGTGACCACTACCACCACAATCATCATTGCCCTCGACACCATCACCATTAACACCATCTCACCAGTACTGCCATTTGTGACCATGACCACCATCACAACTTCATCAAAATCCTCACTCCACAGCTACAACCAGTGCCATTACCACCACCTCATCGCCAACAAATTAGATCTATAAACACCATCACCTCATTGTCATCGTCGCCACCTCCACTACCATAGCCATCACCACCACCACCACAACCACTATTTTCAGCTAAAACTCCTTTACAGACCTATCAACAAGAAACCACCACGATCTCATCAACAACCCACCATTATTCAATGCAGCAGCCAGTAATGATTCTCGTAGGTCTCACAAATCAGCTTTATGTAGCACTGTCATCGCTGATTGCAATTCCTGCATCGACATCACCGTCGTGCCGCTACTTTTAGTAGCGACGATCAGTAAGCAACTCCATCGTCGCTGCTAGCCACACATCAATACTGCATGTAGTGGTTGTCGAACTGCGTACGGTGGTCACTAGATAATGACTAGGAAGGTGTACGGTAGGGGAGGAAAAAGAGAGAGACGGGAATGAAATTGGGTTGAGATATATGGGTGGGTAGATTAATTTAATTTTGTAGTATTAATATTAATATTAATATTAATATTTAAAAAATGAAATACAAAAGATCTGATTTGTGAATAGTGAAACCTCTTTTTTTTTTCTTTTTCTTTTTCTTTTTTTTTAGAATACCAATATTTAAAAATAGGATGGGTGTAATTTCTACTAAAAATATTATACCCAAAAATGCATTTTTCAAGTCAAATCAATGGAAAATGTGTGGTTAAAAAATAATGAAAAATTTTAGATTTGCGGATAATATTTATTTATTTAAGAATGTGTGGTTGAAATGATATCAAATCATTATTGAAGAATGCCCCCTTTTTTTTTTTGAAAATAATGTGGCTCAAACAAGCCCTATACTGAAAGAATGTGATTGAAAATGAGTTTGATAAATAATAATTTTCAAATAATTTGTGTCATACAGATGTTAAACTGATCGAAATTCTCATCAACTTTGTTCAGCTTGTTGAGATTCGATGTCTGGATAGTTGGAAATTCATGCACAATAATGATAGAGAATTTGATAACGTTTTTGAAAAGAAAATGTGCTTTTAGAAGACTCGACAAAAAATTTGAAAAAAATGGACATAATTTCGAACACAAAACATGATGGATACATTACACATACTCTAAAAGTGACAATCTCCATGTAATTACATCTTAGATTTTGTGGAAGATTTATTATAAATAACTAAAGAACACTCTATTTTAATAGTCTAATCTTTTAGAGGAAGTGGTTCAATTCTTATTTTCGAATTTGGTTGTCACTCATGAAGTGTTAAAGTAAAACTTATGAATAATACGAACTCGTGTGGCTTGCACGCGGAAGAATGTGTTGAAAATATTTTGTGAAAAATTATATTTTTATGACTCTTAGTTGCTTATTTTTTCAGTTGTAATTCGATAAATTTTTCATGGTAATTTTCGGAAGCACTTTGTTTCAGAACATTCAATACAGCTGCATATCTTAACCTTGAAAATTTTGCCATGCTCATATGATGACAGAAATAAGACAATATGTCGGAAAACTATATTGAAGGCGTGGACGAAGATAAACTTTTCCCAGCAAAAAACGACATGAAATGCCAAATCCGAAGAGGAAAGATGAGAAAGAAAAGATAACTTCGGCAATGGCCTGTGACATTCTTTACAAGTGTTTCCTTGCTATCACTATTCGATTCTTCAAACTTTTGATACCGTTCAAAATAGTTATCCAAAAAAACATGGCATACAGCAAAAAAAACAGCTCATACTTCTTATAGAGTGACTTCTCACAATCTTTACAAGTCTTCGGACATCAGTTTCCTTTTTCTCTTTGGATGCAATGGCGTCTGGTTATTGCATGTTCTTCGATTATGCCCAAGCGCCCCACATCCCCCACATTTTGTTACTTGTCTTCTTTCTCTTCTTGATGGTACTCTCTTTTCTTCAGACATTTCGGATTTTCTTTTTGGTATAGGAGGCAACACAATCCTTGAACCGATATCATCTGGTACAATCCAATCATCACGGTTCCCAAGTGGAAAAATGGTCCCCTTGTATGCTTCAATGTACGACTTCTTTGTGTAGTATTTGGAGCAATAGTCGTAGGAGTTGAGGTTTCTTTCTGTAATAACTGCCAGTGCATGTACGCATGGGATCTCATCCATCTGAAATCTGTTGCACGAGCAAGTCCGTTCTTGAATGTTCACTAAATGGGAGGTTGTGGCATCACTAACATCGTAAATCGCTTCACTTGATGCAGAAACCTGTGTGAACAATGCAAGAATATGTTACTATGAACATCTGTTTTATATACAAGTAAAGGTTTTGTTACTTGCTAAAGCAGCAACTTACAATGACAGTACAAGAATATAGAAAATAGAAAATGAGCACATAAATATCTTCAGCGTTCATATAACAACAATTACAATGTAGGCAATCATGTTCTGTTATACATTTCTAAAAATTCATTGCACATTACCTTTTATAAATGAAGTAACATATTATGTCATTTTTTATTTTAAGCAGGTTTGCGTTGTTACCTTTATTTTCGCTGACTTGCTTGACCTTTCCTGCAACATACATTCATATTTTGATGCAAGATTTGTGGAAGTTTTGTGTGCATCATCCCGATTCTTGCAAAACCAATTTTGGAGAATGCACCTTAAGAATTCCAGCAGGTATTCTATAGGGAAAGTCTTGGCTGATTTTGTAATCGCCTTCACTGACTCAACTATGTTTGACGTCATAACAGAAAACCTATTATTTGTCATGTAGGCTCTTGACCACCTATGATATCCGATCTTATCCTACATGAAGAACAATTATACGTTAAACCATTATTTATAATTCTTGAAGGAATCATGTTGCTGTAATAAACATCAAAAGTCACCAAATATGGCCGGATTCCTGTGTGGATCTCATCAAGCTGTGTCATTTGGTGCTCAAATTCAGCTGTCGTGTAGGCTCTAGCAGCTGCATTGAAGGGATCTGTCATGTTTTTCCCACTTATGTCAAAAGTTGTCTTCAAGTTACGCAACAGATGGTAGGAACCAAATGCATGCATGGCATTTGGATATACCTTCCTAATTGCATTCTCTATGCTTGGGTGAGTATCCGATACAAAACACAAACTTTCCCGTTCCCCATAAGATGCTTTCATCATTGTTAGGAACCATTCCCATGAATTATCGTTCTGAGAGTCACCAACTCCAAAAGCAAGTACATAAATATTGTTGTTGGCATCTTGGGTATATGCCGTAAATAGTATACCACCATAATATCCCTTCAAGGAGGTACCATCAATTGCAATTATGGGTCTACAATACCCCCATCCTTGCAAAGAAGCTCCTAAAGCCACAAAAGCATACTTGAACATATTGCTCGAATCAGTCTCTAGTCCTGTAACTGATCCCTGATTTGTTACTTCCAACCTGTACATGTAAGTCGGAAGCTTTCCATAGGATTCTTCTGGATCACCTCTTAGCTCCACATTTGCTTGCTCCTGGGCCCTCCAGGCTTTTCCGTAACTCAATGACACCCCATACTCATTCATCATATCATTTATTATATCACCTGGAGTGTATTTAGTCTTAGCGGAGGTGTATTTATACATGATGCAACTCGCTACCACTGAACTTGATGCTTGACGGTGATCTCTTAATATCACATCTAACGAACACGTATGTTCATTCCTAATGTACCTTATCTTAAACTCGTCTGTTTTCCTCACCTTCGAAGCCATAAAAGACCATTGACAATTGGCATCCACGCATTTCACGACATACTCCTTCTTATCTGATCTTTTAACCCTGAATTGAAAGCGGTTCTCTATGGCATACAATGCAATACTTTTCATCATCACCTTTTTATTGCTGAAAATCTGACCTTTTTCAATTCTATCAGCAGTTGGATGCGAAATCACACTAGTTTCAGCTTCCATAACCATTTCGTTAACATCAGGTATGGGTTGAGAAACTTCAAAAGCAATGTCTTCAACAGTTGGTAACCTTGTAGGGGCCTTGAACGTCGAATAACATCTTTTAGGTGGTTGTGACTTGAGCATCTCCAACCCTGTGACAGCACCATCATGGTCCAAATGTTGCACTTCATGATTAGTATCGGATCTGTTATTTTCTGTTACTGGTGAAGTATCGATGCACAAGGGAAATGTTGCAACTCCCTGGTCCTTTCTTTTGAGCTCCAAGTAGAACATGACGTTGTTATCTGATTTAATCTTCATCAGAGGTACGTCTTCTTTCACTTGATACTTAATTGTTATCTCCGTCATTGTTCGATCCAATTCCAATTCCGAATATATCATCTCCACAAGCATGCCATATGTGCACCCACGAGGCACTAGGATTCCAGCTGTCATAAAATTGGTGTACTCATTGTTCTGTGCCCATTTGCCACCATAATGTAAGAAGACGTTAGTGTAATCCATACCTGCAAAAAATAAACATAAAAGAGCAGCTATTAATGGGCAGCAGAATTCAACATAGAACAATATCTACAACATGATAAAAAGACTCCAAAACATGCATTAACATACCACGTTACCTTATCTGAGATTAAATTACATGACTTTTGATTATCACCCTCCAAACAGACAGTAACACAACATGTTACCGATTTCTGAGATTAAAATTATGTCCTTACAAGGAATTAATTTGTCGAAAACATGATAATAAGCCTCCATAACATACAGTTACTCACCCCATTACATTATCCAAGGTTGTACAAGAGTTCTGAAATAAAACATTTCCCATCACATGATCAAAACACACGATGTACAGGCAGTAATAAAGCATGTTACTGTTATACGTAATTAACAAAATACAACTTAACTGGAAACAATCAATAATAGCAAAATTTAAAAAAAAAAAAAAAAAACTATGGTAACAGAGCTTATGAGAAAACATACATTTGCACAGAATCATATGAACATTCAGACTATTTGTTGAGGTCAAAT
The DNA here is from genome assembly GCF_002742605.1 of Olea europaea var. sylvestris. NCBI lineage: Eukaryota > Viridiplantae > Streptophyta > Magnoliopsida > Lamiales > Oleaceae > Olea > Olea europaea. The sequence goes on from NC_036252.1 coordinate 949,838, forward strand.
TAGCCAATGTTCACCATATTGAACCAAAACTAATTAGAAATTAAAATTCAAAGACCAACAAAATGTTTCATGTGAAATTAACGACAAAAAGGTAAAATTCAAAGTTCTAGTATCAAACAATAACTGACATATGCGTATGAACTTCAATTCCAACCCAAGATCAAAACAACCAATTAGGAAGGAATTGTGAAATTCGTGTGTATATCAAATTTCCCGAAATTGGTGAAAAATAGCGGAACCCAGTGAATTTGGCAGCTCGATTTTAAAGATTATGGCCGGACCTAGAGATTGCCTGAAATTGTTGAAGATGGCAGAACCTAGAGATTTTGGAACGAAGACAGCTCGATTTTGGAGATTATGGCTGGTTTTTGTGGAGATGAGGAATTGCATGAGAATGCCACATTTTTTCTATAGCTAATCTGCCGATTTTTCAACATTGTTGGTTTCATGAGCGTGTTCTTTTGTAATTTGGGTTTTAAGCATATTCTTCTGTAAATTGAAGCTACTAAAATTAAATTCTCAAATAACATTTCGAAAATAAAATTCCTGGGGGATAGTAGGAGGAGAAAACTTCAAAACGACCAAAAACATCATCGAATAATATATATCATATATGATTCGGTACCTTTTTCTTATTTTCAATAGCTCAATTGCAGATTGTTCTGTTTTATGGTGAATCAATGCAGAGGAAAGTGAGAGGGACGGAAATACAAATCAAATCAAAAAAATAAAAAGAAAAAATCAAATTGGGGTTTCAGCGCTTCACTGATTTACGCGAGGGAGTCTATACTGAGTGGGGTAAATCATTATTTCGGGTAAAATGAGGCCACTGTCCCCAAATTTTAACCCATCTCTCTTCTATTTCTCTAACCTTGACCCAATTTGATAAATATTTAAAATTCAATTTTTAATTTAAATCAAAATTAATAATTTAATTTAATCACATATTTATAAAACTCATAATTTCTCAACCACACCTTTCATTAATTTTTATCAAAATTTATTAAAAGACTAATTTTAATCCCCACCAAATATAGGCCATTATTTTTTTTGACAATCTTATTCATAAATTGGCAGCCTCCATCTCTAATAACACACTCGAAGATGTAGAAAGTCTAAATTACCCTTAATTTTAAATGGACTGTAAATGGCCCAATTCTTATATATGAAGGTAACCGTTGCTCAAGTGGGTCTTAAGGATATGATGTATTCAATTGAAATTTTTAATGATTTTTTTGGATTTAGAAAGTTTATGAACATTCAATGTAGACTTTTTAAAACTATATGAAAGTATTTGAAAATTCAATTGAAACTTTTATAAACTTTATAAAAGTTTCTATGAGTCACAACATATTCAATTAAAACTTTTTACACGCCTTCACAAATGTTGGGGTATTCAAATTTTAATTACTTTTAGTAAAGCGTCAAAGGTACTAACTTTTAAAAGAAAAGTTCTAAAATAAAATCTCAAAATTTGTTTCTCATTAATCACAAGATTTTTGGACACTTTCACAAAAAGAAGAAGAAAGAAATTAATACTTTTTAATAATTCTCTTTTAGTTCTTGTTTGATCCCCATTAAATTAAATTACATTACATTTTTCTCTCTCCTATTTTTAATCACACAATTTTTCATAAAATAATATTACACGTAAATCGAAAATTTTTCCTTCTTTTTCAACCACTCATTTTTCTAAAAAATACTATTCCCCCCATTTTCATTTTCAAGTAATGGGGATCAAGCAGGGGCTTATTTTCCCTTCTACAAACATTGAATAAAATTTATTTTTTTTCTATTAATTATATTTATTTCTATTTTTTCTCTCACTTATTATTTATCTATATTTTCTAAGAAAACATTAAATTATATTCGTATAACTTTTGTTTTTATTTTTATTTTGTCATTCAATTTTTTGAAAAAAAATATCTATTTATAATTAAATTATAAAATTTTATATGGACAAAATTATAATTAAATTTAAATATATTGATTTTTTATTTATTCTTTGAAGGTATATTATATAAATAATACTGAATATTAAATTTATTTTTCATTGATTATTATTTCTTTAATTATAAAATTTTATATCAACAAAATTATAATTAAATTTAAACATACTGATTTTTTATTTATTCTTTAAAGGTATATTATATTAATAATACTGAATATTAAATTTATTTTTCATTGATTATTATTTCTTTAATTAAGTTCTTAAATTTTTATTTTTCTAATTTTTTTATTATATGGAAAGGGGTATGAAAAGGAGAAGGGGAATTGTGGAAACCAACATCTCCTATGTAAGACTTTCACACGGTTGTTGTGATATTTATTTCAAATTACAGTATTCTAAAATCTATAAAAATTTTAAAATGAAAGCCCATAGAAGTATATGAAAGACTTCCACTAATATCATACAAATTTATAAAAAAATCCACGAAATTTACCGAAGTATCATTTAAAAAGAGTGCATCAAAATCTTCAAAAATCTCAATTAAGTACACCCCATAAACATCAACCAATTAATTGATGTGTAACATAAGCTAACTAGCATAAGGGCATGGCTATGCCGTTTTGACTTACCAGGTAAGACGACGAGCTAACTAAGATAAGACTAGTCTTTCTAGTTTGGTGGCTAGGCTAATAAAAATGATTATTGCTATTCATCAGCATTGTTTACGCCTCACTGCTACAATAGATGCCGATGATCAACACAACTAATGAATAGCATTATTCAGTAGACATTTCTAGTCTTCGGTGTGAAGTTCTGTATAAGTATCTCCTTGCTATCCCTCTGTTCACTATAGTTATCTGATAATCATAACCATACCCAAACACATTTTTCCATTGGCATTTGTCAAAAGCCATCTCAAACCATATCCTCTAACAAATATTAAAACACTAAAATCAGATAAATAATCAAACGGAAGCGACATTTCTCACAATCTTTACATTGTTTAATCTATTTAAATGAATCCGGATAACAATAGGATGGAACTTCTTAGTGTGCTAGTCGTCAGGAAGTACGGGTTTCTTGTGAAAATATGAACTTATCTCTTGCACCAATGATGTCAGCTAACTGCGAAACTGATGCTTGACATTTGGCACTTGTTGGTGACACATCGTCTGGAAGACAAGGTACACACTCGGGAAGAAATTCTATCCTGCCGGAAGATGGAACATACAAGGACAGTACAGCCCGACAAAATACAAATCTGCAAGATTAGAATGGTTGAATGGAGTATTCAGTCTCGGCATAATTCCTAAATAAAATACTATAGAATTTCCACAAAACTACTCGTCAACTTAAGTCAATGATGAGAAAGATACATACAAAATTCCATGACATTTTGATGAAGTTGCATAGTTTCAATCTGGAGGAAGTTGTCCTCAAATGACAAAGAAGACATAAAATGCTGGGATATAGTTCTACTAAGCACATAAAGAAAGTAAAGAATGTAACCACACGTTAAAAAGTTCATCATACATCAGCCCGATTATTCTAGGTTATTTGTTTAGAACTCTTGTAGATGAAAACCAGCTGCCCCACCATCATTACCTAGCCCTTGTTTGAGCCCCATTCCTTTTGAAAAATTCATTTTTAAACAGTATTTTGACATTATTTCAAACACACATTATTCAATAAAATAATATTACACGCAAATCCAAAACTTTTCCTTATTTTTTAACCACACATTTTCCATCAATACACTATTCAAAAATTCATTCTTTTCCAAAAAATGGGGCTCAAACAAGCTGCTAGTTTATATTATAATGATTCGAGTTAAAATAAGTCCGCCTTGTGCTAACGTCAGTTCAATTTATATTCATAAAGCAGCCTGCCCCCTACCAATCTTCAATATGCTCTCTACTTTAGTGAATAGGCAAAGAACTAGGAATTCCTTGTTAAGAGCTAAGTAATATGGATGGGTGATCCAAAAGAGAAACTGAGAAGCCAGGGACCTTCTCTGTGTGCACAACCAAACATCAAGACAGGTAACCACTATAACCATCGGTTACTTCATTGAACTTTCACCCTATTTTGATAACCAAACTCGGATATTACAAGTACCTTATGAATTCAACAAGATTAATTTTACTAATGGCAACTAGTATGGGATGTATTTTTGATAGACATGCAAATGAATTTAGCAATTTAGAAAACCATAAGGTCATCATCTCCAAATGTTACTGGCTTGACATAAATTTTGATTTTCTTGTTCTCTACAAAATTTCAGTATCAATCAAATACTTCACAAAGCTTCAACAACAAAGGAGCACCGGGGACTAGGATTTTCCCAAGTAAACAAGAAAATAGAACTGATATAAGGACATCCAGACTTATCTAGTTATCCTTCCATGTTACAATTGCAATTACTCATCTGAAGGAAACAAAAAAATGAAATACAAATTTGTAACTGTGTTTACTTGTTAAGTACACGCCCAAAAGGGGGTGAAGGATGAAAAGAGGTTCTTTAAGATTTCAACAAAAAAAAAAAAAAATTGAAAAATGAAAAGAACTGGACAACATTAATGATCCAAAAATGAAGCTCCACTTTGCATAGTCTTAAATTGAAAGTAATCAGATCCATCACTCAATCACCAACTTTCAGACAGATAACACAAAATTTCTGACACGGACAGCTCAAAATTAGGCTGTTGGGTCTCTTAAGTGGTCCACAAAAGCTTCATCTCAAGTCAAGGTTATCAATTTCTTACTTTAGCCATGGCATCCACAATTTATAAACATTTTAAAATGATATCAAACTTTATACTATGAAGACACTTAGAGCTATATATAGCCAGTAACTTTTCATTTACATTGGATAAGCATAATACCTTAAAAGTAGTCGCCGTAGAAATGGATCACTCAAAATTTGAGCCCAAACAGGATCAAGATTGTCAGATGAAGCTAATGACAACCCCCATTGATTTAATGATGAGTAAAGCAGCTTCTCAGCCTTATTGTACATGTCCTGCAGCCACAGTACATTTTTAAGCCAACAAATAGTTAAAAATAATGTTACCTTGCAGCAGTAATAACCACCGCACCGTCTCAACATCAGAGCCACTAAATCCAAGCAAAAGAATGAAAGACTGTAAAGGAGCTGTGAGAAAACTGGTGAATGAGCTTCCACTAGGCTGACGAGTGGAGTCTATAGCAGGAATAGGCATTGATGTGGCTGGAGATAGGAGCATGGCAATTCGTTCTCCTTTTTCTGTGCCACTAATAGCCTGTCCATATTGCATGCATCAAGAAATATTATCCAGAAGTTGAAACCTTCCATATGGAAGGGAGTGCTAAACCAATCTTAAGCAGAAACTGAAATTCATACATAAAACTGCAAAGGGTTCATTGAAATAGTTCTGACATAGAAACCTTTTAATTGCAGTAATTAATATGATACAAAAATTAAAAAAATATGAAAATCTTATGTTACCAAAGTAAAATAAAATAAGATATTGGAAAAAGTTCGCTGAAATAGAGTTGGTTTGGCTAAAGAAACTATCCATGTACAACTTTCTATAACATAAAAGCATACTGGATCCTTCTTGCAAGCAATTTTTCGGTCAATAAGTAATCACGTGGAATGCTGCTTGTCATGTTATAGTCCATTATAAATGAAACTAGTGACTAATGAACTGAAGTTGGAATTGCTAAGATACTTGCCTTGAATGCTTGACTACTGTCGCTGTCAATTATTAGAAAAAGAGGCCTTCTTGTGAAGGGCAATAAGTCACAGGGATATATGCAGTTCATGCCTGAAAAAAAAAAAAAAAAAAAAAAAAACATATTATGCCCTAGCATATACATCCTTCAGTGCATAGACATAACGAAAATAGTGATTTACTACCTCCATTTCCACGAGCCCCTATATGTAAGCAGTCAGCAATCTGACCAGAATGAAGATCAGCACTATCACCGCCAAAGCTAGTCGGATGTGCAGAGGTAGATTCAGAGTTGATGGAATGGAATTGAAAGCCAGAGCCAATAGAATGCGCAACACGAGATGGAGACGACAGAGTATGTGCACTTCTTCCTGGAGCATAGTCAATGGTGTGTTCATCATGTCCGACAAAACGAATTAAACATAAACTCAGCTTAAAGAAATGAAAAGTATAATTTCCATTACCTGAAGCTGATAGATATATTAGGAGAATTCCATCAGGAGCGAGCTCCTCACACACTGTCCCTAAAACCTAAACACAAGCGTAAAAGTCAAGGGACGGTTTGGGCAGAAAACAATATGTTTATCTAATAATTATTTTGAACTTAAGGTATTCTTGGCCTACAGGAAGCCTTTTTATTATTGTTATTATTATTTTTCTGTTTCTGTGCCTTACGGAAAGGTAAAGCTGTGAAAGAGCATATCCAAAACCAAGTACACACCATACCCTCAAAGTTTTCACCCCATCTATATAGTTCAGAAAGAAGAAAAATAATCTCTTTGTTAAATGACAGTTTTACTAATAAATTTAGTAAACGTGTTGAAGATTAAATTTAAATAAATATGTGTTTCCTTTTGATAGACCCCCACCTCCAATATTCCAATACAAGTAGTTCTTAGTTCACTATTCTAGAGAATTCCATAGTTAGTTAGCAAAAGGGTAGAATTGTAATAACAAACTAGTAAATTCTCTATAAATGTAATGAGGGGAAAGCTGGGACATCATTTAGGAAAGATTGAGAAAACTGGGGAAAGACCAAGGCCTCCCGAACGCCTTGGGAATTGTCATTTCATTTACTTTATGTTCTTCATTTCATTTGAATAAACAGTACAATAATTCCTTGTTCACAATCCATCCTTCCCAGCTAATTCATACTAAATTACATCTGCACTTTCCATTACATAAATCAGCCACCATATTGACTACCTAACTAGATCCAATAATCACCCACAAGACAGGTTCATCAACAGCTTCACAGGTCCAAACAGGAGCAACAGCAGCATCGACTCTATTCATCAACAGCAGAATTCAACAGAAGCAATCAGGATCCTATCAAATTGGTATCAAAGCCTTCGATTCTCGGACAAAGGGAACCTATGTTCAGCAAAGAAGTACAAGAGAGTTTAAACTTGGTAATGAGTATGTTGGAGAAGAGGTTAAGGCGATAGGAAGGAGATCAAAACGATGATTCAGGGTTGGATTCATGCACCCGACTCAACACATCGTTATTCTATGGGGACAATTTAGATTCGTGGCTGATTGAGGCGATGCGATGCCTAGACAAGAATCACAGCTTATCAGAGAGGAAAAAGGTAGAAGCCGCAGTTGCTTGCTTTTATAGAGAGGCTTGGGCATGGTTCCAAGAGATAGACGATAGCTGTCCAATAGAAACCTGGGTATAATTGAAGGTGAGGATAATGGTTCAATTTCCCATGAAGCAGATCTCCGTTGGCGAATTTTCAAATTGGAAGCAGGAGAATGAGTTGAACCAGAAGACAGCAGGGGAAGAATAGCCCGGTAAAGTGCATGTGTCCCCATTAGTGGAGGAAAAATTCCATTGCACAAAGGAACTGTCATCACCGGAGGAGGAGGAGAAATTCGAATTGCAGAAAAGGGAAAGTCACGAGAGCGGTAGGAAGGAAAAGGGAATTGCACTTAATTTGACCGGAAACAACGTGGATCCGGAACTCACCATCGCTTCCGAGAGCCCCCCAAAATTGAAGGAAGTTGGAGTAAATAGCCATAGCACGGACCGCCGGAAGGAGCCGGCTAGGAAGGAAAAGGAGGTCACCACTTCATCAGGAATTACCCACGCATATCCACATCGATCTGATGAAATCGGGGTGAATAGAGTGCGCGGGGATCGGCCTGAGATAACCATCAGAGACGGGAGGTCAACTGAAATCTCTCCATTACTATTGCCGGAGGGGGAGAAGATGCCTGAGCTCGATTGGGNNNTGCGGGGGGGGGGGGGGGGAGGGGGCCGGGGGGGGGGGGGGGGGGGGGGGGGATTTCTCTGGTAATGGGCTGAAACTGGAGAATCTGACTCGGGACAGCAGAAACAAAAAGGAATTACTGAAGCAGAGAGGGGTGGACTATGGTATGGAGTTGGCCTAACACGTGGAAGACAGGAATGAGTTAGTATGGCAGGCCCAAATGAATTACAGTAGCCCAAACCACTTAAATCCAGCTTCTAGCCCACTTATACACTCTCATCCAGCCCCTTTTCATACTCAATTAACCTACGTAATCCACCCTAAAAACCATCACATTATTCTTGCTTTTAGCCCCGATCTGCTGCAATTGGGAAAACGATTATATCACCGGTGGAGGGAGAAGATTACAATCGAGCATCACGCAGAAGATGCACACAGCTTTTTGGAAATTTCAGTCAAAATCAACAAAGTGGGAGAGAGCACAATTGGATGGAGTAGCCAGGAGGATTCAAGAAGAATGGAGAACCGCAACGGCCATGAGAAATCTACCATCAGAGAAAATCGGAGATTTATAAAAAGCATATAAGCACCGTGGTCGACGATCTCAGATGGAGTATTTTTGGGCTGAGTTCGTTGGATAAGGATGAAGTCTCCGGTGATAAAGAAATTCCAGCCTCGAAGCATTCGAAATTGGGGAGCTCAGAGACAGCCATGAAAGAACACCAATGTCAACCCTCCGAGCCTCCACTGTCATCGTCGGAAGGGAAGAAGTTGGAATATTGCGTGGAGGGGTTCCAAATGCATGATATAGAGACCATGATGAAGAAACAGGAAAGGACTGGGCTTGAAATTAAGGCTGACTTCCATAGAAAAAACCTATGGGCTATGATTTGAAGTTGGACCAAGGAGTTGAAGATCAAAATGAATCCTCGAGGCAGGTCCCATATCCAGATAAGAATGAATTAGTGAGAATGGCCCAAATGAAGCAGGCCCAGTTAAACTTTGGCCCATCTAGATCTAAAATTAATATGGATAACCCAAGCCCACAACGCCTTTATTTCCCAGTCCACACACAACCTGCCTGTTAATCAAAGTTCACCTTCAGTTTCAATCCCAAGATCAGTTTTCATTACTCCAAAATTCGATAAACCAAAGCAATCCCAACCACCAAATCAACTTACTGTTTCAGAGCTTTGAAAAAGGAGGGAATATGGTTTATGCCTTCATTGTGACAAGGAAAAGCCAGTAGACCATAACTGTGAAAATCAGAGGTTGCAAATGTTGGAGGTAACTGATGATTTAGAGGAAGTGCTTCATAGAGGTGGAAAACGAAGATGAAAAAAAAAAATGGAGCTTCCGAGGATGAAGTTTCAGGGGCAGATTGGTTGTGAACTTATGATATTATTAACCGATGGTGCAGCTAGCTATAATGTGTTTACAACTCATCGGGTTCAAAAATTGGAAAGTCGGCAAAGAGCTACTACCAGTTATGGGATTTGCATGAATAACATTCTAAGTGGTGGCGGTCAGCACAAGAACTTCTTAACGGCATGTGGACTAAAATATCGCATTTTGGCATTTGGCATGGTGGGAATTCTTATCAAAGAAATGATGCAGTTTCATGAAATTCCGAATTTTAACGTTGAATCACACTTCCACCTTGAGGACAATGTGGATTTTGGGACGGCGGGTAATGATAGACCCCCACCTCCAATATTTCAATACAACTATTCTAGAGAATTTCATAGTTAGTTAGCAAAATGGTAGAATTGTAATAACAAACTAGTAAATTCTCTATAAATGTAATGGGGGGAAAGTTGGGACATCATTTAGGAAAGCTTGAGAAAACTAGGGAGAGACCAAGGCCTCTCGACTACCTTGGGAATTGTCATTTCATTTACTTTGTTCTTCATTTCATTTGAATAAACGGTACAGTAATTCCTTGTTCACAATCCATCCTTCCCAGCTAATTCGTACTGCTTATTTCGTCAATTACATCTGCACTTTCTATTACATAAATCAGCCACCATATGGACTACCTAAACTAGATCCAATAATTACCCACAAGACAGGTTCATCAACAGCTTCACAAGTCTAGACAAGAGCAGCGACAGCATCGACTCTATTCATCAGCAGCAGAATTCAACAGAAGCAATCAGGATCCTATCACATTCTCTAATAGTTTAAACTTTTAGATGAAGTGATTCAAATGGAATCATAGCACTGATAGCTGGCAAAAGTTCTGAATTCAAATCATGTTTTCCCATTTATAAAAATTGTGCATGTGTTAGACCTTGGGTTTAAAATGAATTCAGCATGCAGGTGTGTTGAAGATATATTTAAATAAATAAATTTGAACCCTCTCTCACAACCAAACTTTTTAGATGGGGTGGTTCAGCCGAACCCAATTATGCCCCAAAAAGGTAAGCATCTATGCAAGCATTTTACATGCCACAATAGTGTCAGTGTCACAAGATAATGGTACTGCCATAAACAAACTTAGAGTAGACATCACATATGGGATTATCTGCATGAAGTGCTGCCCACTGGCAGAAGTTATTTTTTTACCATTTTTTTCCACTTCATCGCGCACTAACCCTCTAATTTATCTCTGCCAGTAACACCCAGAGGTAAAAAGATTTGCACGTTCTACTTTAATAAATTTAGTGGTATTTGCATGGTATCACTACATAAAATCCAGATCCAATTCACAGTACCAAAAGGAAAACTTTGCAGATAGTGAATACTCACAGCCATGAAATGGGTAACAGATGGACGATATAAGACGGCTTTTCGAGGGTTAGGCGCCAAAGTAGGATCCGTTATATCTTGATTTACACGATTGGACCCCGGAGTCCCATTTTGACTAGCATTTGTTACATTGTCACTTGATGCATCCATGTTTGTCTGGTAAAATAAACCACTGGGTTCCCACTCCAAGCATTGTAGCATTCTGAAAGTATCAAGGGTGAGTTCTGAAAACTTGACCTGATCAAGAGATCAACAACAAAGAAGAACACATTACATGCTCAGTTTGACAAGTCTACCCAAAAATTAATATCACCTTCAACAAGTGCCATAAAAGAGCTAATTTAGACCATTGAACCATAAATTAAAGACTTAGATCTTTTATTAATGCTTTCAGTTTTAACAATAATAAGCAACGAACAATACAAACCTCATTAGGATGATAACTGCATAACAATGCATCTCTTAGTTTAAGCTTTCTTGGTGCGTCCACATGTGGGAGACTATTTGGTTGAAGATCCAATACAACACTATATCTCAAAGGCCTGATGTTCATAAAAGCTGTGTCAGCTTTTAGAAATTTTACTATTTCCTGAATTACCAGCTTCCACTCTTTGAAGTCAGTTTCCTGGAAACAAGACCATTTTGGAAGTCATTCAGCTATAGAGAAATTTTTTAAGAAAGACCGAAGTAGTGAAAGAAAATGAAAACTAATCTTTTCTAGTTCTTATAAGTTGCCTTCTTTATTTAGTCAATTATTCAGTAATCTACCCTTATTTTTCCAGAATTTTATTTTGCAGATTTTTGCCTTTCCTCTTCCAGCTCGCTCCCCATACTTTATTTGACAAGGGCAGGGCATGATTCTTTCAATAAAAAAGGTCAAAATTTTAAAATCCTTCAAAAATCAGACAATTACAAGTCACGTCAGAATAAATTGTTCTTCATTTAAAACAGGACACTAATATGGAAAAATTAGTGTTGGGCTCCCTAACCTTCCATGAAATGTGGACTCGGCTCTCCAACCTTTAAAATTAATGTTTTGACTCCCCAACCCATTCAATCATGTGAAATTGAATCCCTACGTGACGGAATCCATTACTTTGACCATTTTTTTAAAAATACTATTATGCAAATTAGCTATTAAAATGATAAAGATCAAAAACCAAAAATTCAAAAAGAAAAAAACGTTGTTAAACAAACAAAAAGAAAAGGAAAAAAAATTCAGTGTCCTTCCGCATGGCCTTACCCCACCCCACCCCAATCCAATTACGACCACCACCAAACCCCTTTCCCACGGCCACCAACCCCATTTTCATGTATTTCAGAGCAACTAAGATAATTGGGTAGAAACCTCTGCAATATGCATTATCTGTGTGTGTGTTTTCCTTCATTTGGAAACACCGTAAAGCTCATGTAAGAAAAACACCGAGGGTCGAGGATTTGAGAAATTATATAAATGAATTGTTTTGCTATTCAATCAAGTGTTTTTCTCTAAAATCGAAGCCAATACTGTGTTCTTTTGTGGGCCATTTGCCTCCAAGTGTTTTCTTTCTCTAATCAAAGCCAATATTGTGTTCGTTTGTGGATCATTTGTCTTGCTTCTTTGGATTTGGATTGCTCTGCTATGGTGCTGACCCATTTGCCAATTTCAAGTTGGAGTTTCTTAAATTACTGTTTCTCCAGTTGGTGTCCCTTAACAGGTTGCCTCAACTTCTCTCTCACTGTGTTTGCGGCTTATTATTGAATTTGTAATGAATTTAGCAATAAAAAAATTAGTTTCATTTTATCTTCTTGTTATGTTTTCAGCTTTGTTTGTTTCACTGTTTTTTATATGCTATCATTATGCATTTATGTAATTGAACAACATATCCAAGCAGGATCTTTTGATGTTTTTCTATTCTAATATATAAAACAGGCATTTGATGCATGCCAGCAGCCAAGACCTGCACCAATGTCCATGTAACAAAGGTTGCCGCTCAATGCTGTCATGAACTTAAATGCCTTGAACACTAAAATGTTATTTCTATGCAGAATAAACTGCCAATGCACAAAATTCAACAGTCAAATTTAGTCAAAAAAATACAAATATTTTCTAAAGAACAAGGCTGTTGCTCATACACCAGTCGGGTCAGAAAAAACCAGTTGCAAAAATTACACATTGACCATTTATTGTATTGTCAATCATGAATGAGGCTTGTAGTTTCACTAGTGGATACTAGTTAATGAAAGAATACTGAGCATTTTCCTTGTGGTGTCCAAAGACCACTGGTTATGTTATTATCAAACTATGCAGTAAGCATTTTCCTCACTATAACACTACTTACTACTACTGATAAATCTTGGGTTGTGCTTGGGGCACATAATTTTGGATCCATAATGGTGTCCATGCACTCACATGGGGTGGGGGCCACTCTCAAATGGGCCCCATCCCATGTGAGTGTATGGAAACCCTTATGGACCCAAAATTATGTAACAATAGATTTATCCATAAATCTTTCACCTCACCAGGTAGCCCGTTCCAAGACAATGGTTTGCTCATACACAGTGGTTTGCACATACACTACTGATAAAAGAGCGAGCAAATTAAATGACCTAGCAATACCTGATGAACCCTACACAAATCTGGAAACAAGAACATCCATGTAATATATACAGATATACATGACAGCATGTATGCGTGCAATATATATGATATTTGTATAGGTGCACAGAATCAGAAACACATGCACGTGTACATTTATATAAACTTATAAACATGTGACTCATGAAAAGAACCTGGAATGTCCTCTTGCACTCGTCAAGCAACATCTTCAGCTGATTCACCAGCTGATACACCACTTCTCGCCGATTAAACACCAAACAGACTGTCAAAAACCGAGCAAGAAACCTCAACTGCTTGCTCGCAAGATTGATATCCTGATACAAGCCTTCTTTGAAATACTCCCTTGTCAGTATTGCCTCGTAGAATATATATGATTCAGACAAATAGCTTGCCTCACTTGTCCTCATGTACTGCCCAAAATAAAGCTGACCAATCCGAGATGCAATTTCCCCAATCTCCCATCTCTTCAACCCTGCCTCGACCAGCTTTTGCCTATTCTCTTGTTGAAACTTCCATAACTGGGTGTAGACCTTGAAAACTTTGTAAAAGTACGTATCATATCTAATAAATCATTAAAATTAACCACCATCTCAGAATCTCATTTTAATATAATACAATTTACATACTGATTCTGTAATCAACATTTATACCGCCCATTACATCACTATAATAGAAGTAAAACATTTAGCTAAATTAAGCATATTATCGATATTATACAAGAAAATAAAAAAAAATAAAAAATTTATTTTACCCCTTCAAAATGAACCTAAAACCCCAAAAGTAAAATTAAGGCTTTTGGAGGTAAATTTTTACTTACCGGGTGCGTTGATAGTAGGGCAAATCACGAATCTTCGAGAATTTCTTGTCTGCCTTCGCCACTAAATTCCAGTACAATTCGATCACCGAAACATTAGTATTGGTGCTGTTACTAATATTGGACTGATTCAGCGACATTTGTGTTTCTTTTTCTAGTATTTGATTCTTTATTTGGCAAACTCTAACTTAGAACACCATTTTTTCTTCACGCTAGAAGCTAAATACGGTAGGAGTGAAGGGTTGAAATTTTCATGGGGGAAGAGAAATGGGGTTAAGAAAAATGCAAGAGTTTAGCCAAAAGAAATAAAATTGAAAAGTGCAGTTTATTGGGGTCACGGTCGGTTAATTTGGAAATATTGTTGTTTGACTAAACCGGATGCATAATTAGGGTCGGATAAAATTTTCTAATCGAATTGAACTTGATGATTTTTCTCAAGTTAAATATTCGAATGATTATTTGAATCGAAAATCTATGGGTACGATTCGGTTCTAAATCAAGAATCGAATAATCGAATCTTTCTAATTTTTTTATATTGAATAAATCAAATTATTTTATTTTTTTCTAAACAAATTAACAATTTAACTAATTAGGTGATTGAGTCAGCATTTAGTACTGGAAGGAGTATTTTTGATCCATTTAGGAGCTCTTTAACTCTTAAAATAGTTGAGGTCTTGATTTGTACACAAAACTGGCCAATAGAATAATTTAGACTTTTGAGAATTTCCCAAGATAGAGTTTGCATTGAAGAGACGGAGTTCTATAAGAGCATTGAGAATAGTAACAAAATATATGGTTTATTTTTCTTATTAAATCTTTTTAGCTGAACAATTTTTAGTTTATTTATGTTTGTTAATTTTGCTTTTTCAATTTTTTCTATAGAGTTTCTTCCTATGGCAAGTCAAGCAATTGATGATTAAATCAAATAGTCGGAAGTATTAGTAATACTTAAAAATATATTATCTCTATGACTTCTAATTCAAGAAATTTTTTTATGTCGACTTGAAGGCTGAAGCAAATGAATTATTGATATGAATTGTCAATATTTTAATATTAGTATCTATTTTTTGGTATTTGTATATGTTAGTAAATTAATTTTATTAGACAACTTGTTATTTATATATTTTTGAATTGGACATCGTTAATTTGTAAAAGTTATGATTAAATATGTTATTAGTTGTATTTATATGATGTTGTTGTAAATGTTAAAAAATGTAATTATGGTACGAAGTGGAACAGGACCGAATGGAAACGTTCGGGTTCGGTTCCATAATTATATTTGGACCCGATGATTTTACTTACTAAATACCTCAATTCTTTGGTTCAGTTCGGTTCTAAAAAGAACCGAACCGGACCATGCACAGCTTTATGCATAATTGTAAGTTTGGTGTCAAAATGTATGGGAGTTTGAACAATATTATTTTCAGTCGCTCACTACTACGATCATCCTACATAATATACATGTGTCGATTAGTAATTTGTTGCATACGGTAATAAAAAACTATTACATTAATGTATTAAATCATTAATTGTTACATGTATGTCATATAGAATGACTACGATGGTGAGCGACTGCAAATAACATTATTCCTAAGAATTAGTGTGTACTGATAGCTGGTGTAACGATCCGGACTTCTCGCCCAAGCCGTTAGCTTTACGTATTATCCACTTTGGGTGGGCCTTGCTCCCACTTATCCTTTACGGCTTTCTTTCGCATTCCCCAGGATTCGAACTCTTGACCTCTATATAAAAGAGACTTAAGTTGAATCCTGGTACCATTCGTAAAGCTAACGGCTTGGGCGAGAGGTCCAGGTCGTTACAAAAAAATGCGCATTTTTTTTGTAACGACCCGGACCTCTCGTCCAAGCCGTTATCTTATGTACTGTCCGCTTCGGGTGGGCCTTGCGCCCACTTACCCCTCACGGCTTTCTATCGCGTCCCCCAGAATTCGAACTCTTGACCTCTACATAAGAGAGATTTAAGAGTTCGAATCCTGGGGAACGCGATAGAAAGCCATGAAGGGTAAGTGGGCGCAAGGCCCACCCGAAACGGACAATACGTAAGATAACGGTTTGGGCGAGAGGTCCGGGTCGTTACAGCTGGACTAGTTAATTCGTAGTCCAACCCAATATAATGGTTGGTATGGAAATAAACAAATAGGTCGAAGCTTGTTATGCTGACCTCGATAATTTGATCTGAAAGATTTGAGCACCACAGTCCCTAGGGTCGGGTTTTGATACTCGAGGCCCCACAAAAATTAAAAATTTAATTTTAAAATCATTTCAACTTTGCAAAGTATTATTAAAATCACTATAGTATTTCCAATTTGATTGAATCAATGTTTTTCTCTCTGTCATAGTTTAGAAGCATTTTAAAATATTTTTTAACAAGGAAGTGAAAGATTGAATTGAATACTTAAGAAGAGTGAAGTAATATTAAATAATTTAATCAGCAAGGGTCCTCGACGATAGGAGTGGGCATGGGTTGGGTTAAGTTGATTTTTTTCCAACCTAGAGATATCAAACTCGGTTCGGACTCGTCACGAGTCGAGCAAGAGTGGGATTCAACTAGTCGAGCAAAGCTCGACTTGTTGAGCTTACAAGGCCCACGAGCCAAAAGTTCACAAGCCCACGAGTCGTGGGCTCGTAAAAAATGTGAAGAAAAATGTTGGAAATTTTCAAAAAAAAAAAAAAATAGACCTCATGAGCTGAGTCGAGCTCATGTGTTTAAGGGCCGAGCCGGCTCGATTCAGCCCATTGCCACGTCTCTTCCAAGCCAAACCCAATCTAACATGGTAGGTTTAATCTAAAATCAAACCAGTCGTATCCCATTAATGGTTTAAATCCAACCCAATACAAACCAACCAAGTTTGATTGGTTTGGATTGGGTTGGTCGGTTTTGGCTACGACCCAATTAAAGTTGAATCCGATTATTTTTTTTGTTAAATTTGGATAAATTTTTAAAGTTTGAAATTACTTGAAAATCTCTATTTTTTTCTTAATATCTATATAAGGAATTTTTTCTAAAAAACAATGTATAAATAAAATGTAAATTTATGAAGCATTTTTATTTTTACAATTTATTTTGGATTTATTCATTTCATCATCATGTTCTTAATTTTACTTTATTGTCAAATAATATTTCATTTGTACAAAATGTTCATGGGAATCAATTTATGTAAATAAAATAGACGTTTATAAATTATAAGTACTCATATCTTTACTATTGTGTTTATTTAGAATTTTTTTTCTATATCTTAGATATTATTATTTTTAATTTAACGGGTTGGGCCTCAAATTTAATTTTGGATCAATACATAAACCCTGATTCTATATATTACATTTCATAAATAACAAACTCACTAAAATATTTTAAAAATTAGGTGGTAAATAAATTTATTAAATATTAAATTGTAATATAATATATATTATTTATTTTCACCCCACTACACCACATTCCCTCTACCTCTCCACTGGAGATGGCCATCGATTTTGACGATTGCTTCGATGGACGCTTCGACGACTATTCCGATGATCGTTCCGTCAACTTCTCCAACTCCGATGATAGAAAAATCTCAAAAAATTGAAGAAAAAAAATTCTCTCTCTACACTCTACTATAGAAAAATCTCTTGAAATTTATCTGTGACCAGATTTATTGTTCATGTCTATGCCTGTGTTTTATGTAACTAGTTGTGATCAAACTTATTTTTGCTGTAACTATATGTGACCGTTTAATTAGGGGTGGCAAATGGGCCGAGCAGCTCGTCGGCTCACCCGCTTAGCTCGCGAAAATGGAGCTCGTGGGCAGTTCGGGCTCATAAAAACACGAGCGCGAGCGCGAGCCAAACGGGCAGGTTTAGTGGGCGAGCCGAGCAAAAAACGAGCCGCTCGCGGCAAGCCCTCGTGTTAAATGTGACCGAAACGGTCACATTTTTTAAAATGTGACCGTTTCGGTCACTTTATCAAACGGTCACAGACTTTTGTCAGTGATCGTTTCAGTCCCCCATTTATTATTTTTCTTTTTTTTGACCGTTAACGGTCGCTGAATTTTTTCAGTGACCGTTTTGGTCCGTATATTTTGTTTTTTTTTCTTTTCTTCTTCTATAAATAATGGCATTTAACCACAAATTTTTTTACATTTCTCTCAACTTTCTTGTGTTGTGTTGATAACTTGCAATTTTTATATACAATTTATATAATATTCAATTCTTATTTCTCAGTTCTCACTATATTTATGACCTAGCAATACCTGATGAACCCTACACAAATCTGGAAACAAGAACATCCATGTAATATATACAGATATACATGACAGCATGTATGCGTGCAATATATATGATATTTGTATAGGTGCACAGAATCAGAAACACATGCACGTGTACATTTATATAAACTTATAAACATGTGACTCATGAAAAGAACCTGGAATGTCCTCTTGCACTCGTCAAGCAACATCTTCAGCTGATTCACCAGCTGATACACCACTTCTCGCCGATTAAACACCAAACAGACTGTCAAAAACCGAGCAAGAAACCTCAACTGCTTGCTCGCAAGATTGATATCCTGATACAAGCCTTCTTTGAAATACTCCCTTGTCAGTATTGCCTCGTAGAATATATATGATTCAGACAAATAGCTTGCCTCACTTGTCCTCATGTACTGCCCAAAATAAAGCTGACCAATCCGAGATGCAATTTCCCCAATCTCCCATCTCTTCAACCCTGCCTCGACCAGCTTTTGCCTATTCTCTTGTTGAAACTTCCATAACTGGGTGTAGACCTTGAAAACTTTGTAAAAGTACGTATCATATCTAATAAATCATTAAAATTAACCACCATCTCAGAATCTCATTTTAATATAATACAATTCACATACTGATTTTGTAATCAACATTTATACCGCCCATTACATCACTATAATAGAAGTAAAACATTTAGCTAAATTAAGCATATTATCGATATTATACAAGAAAATAAAAAAAAATAAAAAATTTATCTTACCCCTTCAAAATGAACCTAAAACCCCAAAAGTAAAATTAAGGCTTTTGGAGGTAAATTTTTACTTACCGGGTGCGTTGATAGTAGGGCAAATCACGAATCTTCGAGAATTTCTTGTCTGCCTTCGCCACTAAATTCCAGTACAATTCGATCACCGAAACATTAGTATTGGTGCTGTTGCTAATATTGGACTGATTCAGCGACATTTGTGTTTCTTTTTCTAGTATTTGATTCTTTATTTGGCAAACTCTAACTTAGAACACCATTTTTTCTTCACGCTAGAAGCTAAATACGGTAGGAGTGAAGGGTTGAAATTTTCATGGGGGAAGAGAAATGGGGTTAAGAAAAATGCAAGAGTTTAGCCAAAAGAAATAAAATTGAAAAGTGCAGTTTATTGGGGTCACGGTCGGTTAATTTGGAAATATTGTTGTTTGACTAAACCGGATGCATAATTAGGGTCGGATAAAATTTTCTAATCGAATTGAACTTGATGATTTTTCTCAAGTTAAATATTCGAATGATTATTTGAATCGAAAATCTATGGGTACGATTCGGTTCTAAATCAAGAACCGAATAATCGAATCTTCCTAATTTTTTTTATATTGAATAAATCAAATTATTTTATTTTTTTCTAAACAAATTAACAATTTAACTAATTAGGTGATTGAGTCAGCATTTAGTACTGGAAGGAGTATTTTTGATCCATTTAGGAGCTCTTTAACTCTTAAAATAGTTGAGGTCTTGATTTGTACACAAAACTGGCCAATAGAATAATTTAGACTTTTGAGAATTTCCCAAGATAGAGTTTGCATTGAAGAGACGGAGTTCTATAAGAGCATTGAGAATAGTAACAAAATATATGGTTTATTTTTCTTATTAAATCTTTTTAGCTGAACAATTTTTAGTTTATTTATGTTTGTTAATTTTGCTTTTTCAATTTTTTCTATAGAGTTTCTTCCTATGGCAAGTCAAGCAATTGATGATTAAATCAAATAGTCGGAAGTATTAGTAATACTTAAAAATATATTATCTCTATGACTTCTAATTCAAGAAATTTTTTTATGTCGACTTGAAGGCTGAAGCAAATGAATTATTGATATGAATTGTCAATATTTTAATATTAGTATCTATTTTTTGGTATTTGTATATGTTAGTAAATTAATTTTATTAGACAACTTGTTATTTATATATTTTTGAATTGGACATCGTTAATTTGTAAAAGTTATGATTAAATATGTTATTAGTTGTATTTATATGATGTTGTTGTAAATGTTAAAAAATGTAATTATGGTACGAAGTGGAACAGGACCGAATGGAAACGTTCGGGTTCGGTTCCATAATTATATTTGGACCCGATGACTTTACTTACTAAATACCTCAATTCTTTGGTTCAGTTCGGTTCTAAAAAGAACCGAACCGGACCATGCACAGCTTTATGCATAATTGTAAGTTTGGTGTCAAAATGTATGGGAGTTTGAACAATATTATTTTCAGTCGCTCACTACTACGATCATCCTACATAATATACATGTGTCGATTAGTAATTTGTTGCATACGGTAATAAAAAACTATTACATTAATGTATTAAATCATTAATTGTTACATGTATGTCATATAGAATGACTACGATGGTGAGCGACTGCAAATAACATTATTCCTAGGAATTAGTGTGTACTGATAGCTGGTGTAACGATCCGGACTTCTCGCCCAAGCCGTTAGCTTTACGTATTATCCACTTTGGGTGGGCCTTGCTCCCACTTATCCTTTACGGCTTTCTTTCGCATTCCCCAGGATTCGAACTCTTGACCTCTATATAAAAGAGACTTAAGTTGAATCCTGGTACCATTCGTAAAGCTAACGGCTTGGGCGAGAGGTCCAGGTCGTTACAAAAAAATGCGCATTTTTTTTGTAACGACCCGGACCTCTCGTCCAAGCCGTTATCTTATGTACTGTCCGCTTCGGGTGGGCCTTGCGCCCACTTACCCCTCACGGCTTTCTATCGCGTCCCCCAGAATTCGAACTCTTGACCTCTACATAAGAGAGATTTAAGAGTTCGAATCCTGGGGAACGCGATAGAAAGCCATGAAGGGTAAGTGGGCGCAAGGCCCACCCGAAACGGACAATACGTAAGATAACGGTTTGGGCGAGAGGTCCGGGTCGTTACAGCTGGACTAGTTAATTCGTAGTCCAACCCAATATAATGGTTGGTATGGAAATAAACAAATAGGTCGAAGCTTGTTATGCTGACCTCGATAATTTGATCTGAAAGATTTGAGCACCACAGTCCCTAGGGTCGGGTTTTGATACTCGAGGCCCCACAAAAATTAAAAATTTAATTTTAAAATCATTTCAACTTTGCAAAGTATTATTAAAATCACTATAGTATTTCCAATTTGATTGAATCAATGTTTTTCTCTCTGTCATAGTTTAGAAGCATTTTAAAATATTTTTTAACAAGGAAGTGAAAGATTGAATTGAATACTTAAGAAGAGTGAAGTAATATTAAATAATTTAATCAGCAAGGGTCCTCGACGATAGGAGTGGGCATGGGTTGGGTTAAGTTGATTTTTTTCCAACCTAGAGATATCAAACTCGGTTCGGACTCGTCACGAGTCGAGCAGGAGTGGGATTCAACTAGTCGAGCAAAGCTCGACTTGTTGAGCTTACAAGGCCCACGAGCCAAAAGTTCACAAGCCCACGAGTCGTGGGCTCGTAAAAAATGTGAAGAAAAATGTTGGAAATTTTCAAAAAAAAAAAAAAAATAGACCTCATGAGCTGAGTCAAGCTCATGTGTTTAAGGGCCGAGCCGGCTCGATTCAGCCCATTGCCACGTCTCTTCCAAGCCAAACCCAATCTAACATGGTAGGTTTAATCTAAAATCAAACCAGTCGTATCCCATTAATGGTTTAAATCCAACCCAATACAAACCAACCAAGTTTGATTGGTTTGGATTGGGTTGGTCGGTTTTGGCTACGACCCAATTAAAGTTGAATCCGATTATTTTTTTTGTTAAATTTGGATAAATTTTTAAAGTTTGAAATTACTTGAAAATCTCTATTTTTTTCTTAATATCTATATAAGGAATTTTTTCTAAAAAACAATGTATAAATAAAATGTAAATTTATGAAGCATTTTTATTTTTACAATTTATTTTGGATTTATTCATTTCATCATCATGTTCTTAATTTTACTTTATTGTCAAATAATATTTCATTTGTACAAAATGTTCATGGGAATCAATTTATGTAAATAAAATAGACGTTTATAAATTATAAGTACTCATATCTTTACTATTGTGTTTATTTAGAATTTTTTTTCCATATCTTAGATATTATTATTTTTAATTTAACGGGTTGGGCCTCAAATTTAATTTTGGATCAATACATAAACCCTGATTCTATATATTACATTTCATAAATAACAAACTCACTAAAATATTTTAAAAATTAGGTGGTAAATAAATTTATTAAATATTAAATTGTAATATAATATATATTATTTATTTTCACCCCACTACACCACATTCCCTCTACCTCTCCACTGGAGATGGCCATCGATTTTGACGATTGCTTCGATGGACGCTTCGACGACTATTCCGATGATCGTTCCGTCAACTTCTCCAACTCCGATGATAGAAAAATCTCAAAAAATTGAAGAAAAAAAATTCTCTCTCTACACTCTACTATAGAAAAATCTCTTGAAATTTATCTGTGACCAGATTTATTGTTCATGTCTATGCCTGTGTTTTATGTAACTAGTTGTGATCAAACTTATTTTTGCTGTAACTATATGTGACCGTTTAATTAGGGGTGGCAAATGGGCCGAGCAGCTCGTCGGCTCACCCGCTTAGCTCGCGAAAATGGAGCTCGTGGGCAGTTCGGGCTCATAAAAACACGAGCGCGAGCGCGAGCCAAACGGGCAGGTTTAGTGGGCGAGCCGAGCAAAAAACGAGCCGCTCGCGGCAAGCCCTCGTGTTAAATGTGACCGAAACGGTCACATTTTTTAAAATGTGACCGTTTCGGTCACTTTATCAAACGGTCACAGACTTTTGTCAGTGATCGTTTCAGTCACCCATTTATTATTTTTCTTTTTTTTGACCGTTAACGGTCGCTGAATTTTTTCAGTGACCATTTTGGTCCGTATATTTTGTTTTTTTTTCTTTTCTTCTTCTATAAATAATGGCATTTAACCACAAATTTTTTTACATTTCTCTCAACTTTCTTGTGTTGTGTTGATAACTTGCAATTTTTATATACAATTTATATAATATTCAATTCTTATTTCTCAGTTCTCACTATATTTATTGAAATTTCATCCAATTTTCATTTCTCACTACATTTATACAATTATTCTTCTACTAGTTATTACTTATTACAACTAAACAAATGGATCCATGCTCATTTGTCGAAAACTTGTTTGGTGTGGGAGGAAAAGAATCGCCTATGATACCGCAAAGTCAAATTCAGAACCAATTTGAAGGTCTAAATGACGTACCCCTACCTGAAAATATTCCAGATTTGGATCTTCATCATCATGTAAGTGGCAATCCAAATTATCCAATTAATTTGGATGATATTGACGTTCCCGAAACAGAACACGATCAGGGAGAAGAGGCTGAATTAAATATTCCTAATGCGAGGGGAAAGCGAAAGGGAAACAAACAAGCAAAATGTTGGGATCACTTTAAGTTAATTTCAACGGAAAAAATCGTTAATGGAGTCCAAGAATCCAAAGCAGTATATAAATACTGCCAACAAATATTGGCATGACAAAGAGGAATTGGTACCACCCATTTCAACCGTCATTACAAAGTATGTGCGGCTAAACACAGACTTATCCCAGGCTATCAAACACAATTGCAATTTGCCAGTCCAGACGCTAGTGGTTCTACTGCACCCCTATCCACATGGGCGTATTCGGAGGAGAAAGCTCGAACCGGAATGGTGAAGTTTGTTGCTGGTGCTGAGTTGCCTTTGGCATTAATTGACAACTAACACTACGTCTCGTATGTGAAAGAATATCTGCAGCCAAGGTACGTTGGGATAAGTCGAAACACTTTTCGTTCCGATACAATACAATATTTTATTTTAACAAAACAACAATTAATTATGAATTTACAAAAATATGGGGGTGTCATATCTTTAACTTCAGATATATGGGAAGAGATTAATAAAAGAGCATATATAACTGCAACTGCACATTATATGGACCAACTTTGGTGCATGCTTAAAAAATTATTGCTTTTAGAATTATTGAGTTTCCTCACAACGCTAATAATACATTTAATGCTATTATTAGTATTGTTAGAGAATATCATTGCGAACGTAAAATTCGTTCATTTACTTTCGATAATGCTAGTGTTAATAAAGTAGTTGCTGAAAAATTGCATAGGGTACTACAACCTGATTTTGGTGGGTAATTGTTTCATATTCGTTGTGTATGTCATATTTTGAATTTAATTGTTTAAGATGGTTTAAAATATATAAAGGGTGAACTTCAAAATATTAGGAACGCACTAATATATATCACAATCTATCCAAGTAGAAAACAAGCATTTGAGGATTATTGTGCCGAAATAGGAATGCAAAACACTAAAACATTTGTTAGCGACGTAGGTCATAGGTGGAACTCTACTTACTTGTTATTAAAGTCATGTGAAAGTTTTGAACATTTAATAACTGACAATAGACATGTTAGAAGTGATAACGAGGGTATGTTGACTGAATGTGATTGGCATTTAGCTTTGAAAGTTAAAAATTTTTTGACATCTTTTTATGAAACCACTAAAATTTTATCGGGCGTTTACTATCCCACCAGTTGTATGGTGCTTGAACACCTTTATATAATTGCAAGAACATTTCATAAATACAGAAATGATCCTGATTTTAGTGAAATTATAATTGCTATGGAATTAAAATTTAGAAAATATTGGAAAGATTTGCCTATGTTATTTCTTTTAACATGCGTGATGGACCCCGATATAATTTATCGGGAACTAAATATATAATTGATCAAATTTCAAATGCCTTAACATTTGATACACCTATCATGTATAGAAATTTAGAGCAAACATTATGTGAAATATATGAATATTGGGTACCATCTGCACCTACGCCTTCCATTGAAATTGAAGAAGAAGATGTGGAAATATTTAATTTATTTCAAGACATTAATTCGAATAGATTTGATTCATCTGCAATGTGTTCATCTACTACCATCGCCACTGCCATGTCATCAACATCTGTATCTCATTCTCATCATACATCTACGGGCTCAAGCCATAATGCATTACCTGCTGAATTAATTAATTATTTCAACCAAAATATGCCAACAGATAAAACAATTAAAAAAAGTTCAGATGAAGTAATTGAATTTTGGCGAAGGTATGAACAACGTTGGCCAGTTATATCTGCGATTGCAAAAGATCTGCTGACACCTCCGGTTAGCACTGTTGCTTCGGAGTCTGCTTTTAGTGCAAGCCATAATGCATTACCTGCTGAATTAATTAATTATTTCAACCAAAATATGCCAACAGATAAAACAATTAAAAAAAGTTCAGATGAAGTAATTGAATTTTGGCGAAGGTATGAACAACGTTGGCCAGTTATATCTGCGATTGCAAAAGATCTGCTGACACCTCCGGTTAGCACTGTTGCTTCGGAGTCTGCTTTTAGTGCAGGTAAAAGAGTTTTGAGCGAGATCAGGAGCCGACTGAAAGAAGATATTTTAGAAGCGTTAATGTGCGTTAAGGATTGGTAGTACGCTCATTTTCGACTACAAGATAAATATGCCGAAATTACATGTCGTCAAGTAAGTGATATTTGATTTAATTATATTGATGAAACTTTTCTTTTCTTATCGTTACTTTTAATTTTCTTTAAAAAATTGTACACGCTACAAAAAATTGTTCGTGTACAATTTTTAACTCCT
>NC_036252.1:981826-1046105 GCF_002742605.1 Olea europaea var. sylvestris
ACAATTTAGTCCTTGACTTTACAAACTTGACAAATTGGTCCTTTGCTCACAGATTGCCAATTATAACACTTTCCTAACAAACTCCTCCTTTGATATTCTGTGACAAAATTAATAAGACAGTCAAGGACAAAAGTAAATGTGACTCTAAACGACCTATCTCTTCAACCAAAGCAGCTATCTCTTGTTGAACCTGTTTCCTGAAATACAAAAACTCAAATACAAATTGTAAAATCATGTGAAATGGAAACAGTAAATAAAAATAAGGAATAGTGCATATGTCGTTAACCAGATTAAGAAGCAATATTAATGTAAGTCAAAAAACCAAAAACATACATCAATATTGCCAAAACATCAAAAACTTAATCTAGTCATGAAATATATACAAAATCATCGTTATATCACAGTTAACAAAAGAATTGATATCTATCTATCCAATATCCTATCCAATATCTACTCCTCTTTTTTGTCACAAATGACAAAGGATCAAAAATAACAAACAAACTACGAGGCAGCACTTCCTGCACTCGAAGACTCATCACCAGTCTCGTCACTCGTGCTCTCCTCCATGCTATCAAGAATCCAACGCAAATGATGCTGACACATGACAAGAACACGTCGAAAAGTAGAAAGCTCAGCTGACTGACACTCCGAAGCAGCACGTAACTGTGTGATCTCTGCCATCATACGAGCTTGCTGCTCGACTAAAGTAGACATCTGACCCATAAGCGTCACCATGGGGTCAACAAGTAAGGAAGCCACCCCTAGAGCAGAAGTAGATATCAAAGGAAAGGCAGCTCGAAGTGGAATAGCCGAAGAAAAATCTGAACGAGGCGGAAGAAAGACACGGGAACTCCGAGTAAGAATATCAGTAATAGGATCAAAGGGCTCCGAAAAATCAAAAACATCAATGGGCTCAGCCTGAGCGGCAGCATGAGCCGAAGAGGAAGAGGATGGGACATGGGATCGACTATGGTGAATGGTCTGCTGTCCTATCGGGCGACCTATATGAGTAGAAGACCCCTCAGGAAAAGAAGCACCCAGAGATAAAACAACTCTATGAATCAGACAAGCATAAGGCAACCCTATCTAACCCCCAGGAATACGAAACCAAGCCAAAATTTGCTAGCACACAAAACTAGGTAGGTCGATAGAGTCCCCATGAAGAAGGCATAGAGAAAACAGGCCCTCACCATAGGTAACGAAGAGGTATGGGCAACAGGCCACAGGTTTGTGCACACGATGCGCAACAAAACCTGTCGATCAGTGAGTAATGAACCCGTGGCCATAGCCGTAGGCCCCCCAGTAGACGGGGTGTTCAAAAGAGTCAACCGAACAAGGGCATCGGCCGAAATAGAAGCAGGTAGAACGTAAGGAAAAGTCGGATGGGTAATCTAGGGTATACCTAACACTAGAGCTACGGCTAACGGAGTAACTCGAAAAGAATGACCTCGAAGAAAAACCCTAAACGACGAGCCGTCTACATCATGAATATTAGCATAAAACTCCCGAACAAGGAGTGGGGACGGAGGTGATAGACCAACAAGAAGGAGCTCCCAACTGCGGGAAACAAAAATAGTGGTGATGTCTACAGGAAGATCAGATAAGATTACCTCACGCTCCATGAGAACGGGGCGTAAGAAGAACTGAGAAGTAAAGATCTCCTGAACTGTAGCAGAAATAAATATGGATCTACTATACGACGTCGAACCACTAGCAAGCTGCGCAGAGGGTCAAGAACGCTTACGGGCCATCTGACACATGCAGAGACGGAAAGAATAAGTAACACGAAGAACGCATGTACTACGATGCAATATGAGATGAAACAATGTACACACAAATGAGGCACGAAAGAAATGCATTGAAAAACGTAAACGACCCGATGAACAAACCAAGCATGACGAAAATATAATAAAAAATGTGTTAAAGGACTCAACACGGCACGTGACGACAAGGAAACAAAGAAGGAAAGAAAAGAAAAAAACAAAGAAAACAAAGGAATGAAAAAAAATATAAAGAAGGACTTTCATCGAACATGTGACGGGCGCAACTTCTGCACACAATTCCAAGCACATACGAGACCCAATCACAACGCCAAGCACATTCCAACAAACTACAATCCATGGACTTCGCAATGGAACACACCACACACCAAACGGATGAGTATAACGCAAGAACGACCTCAATGAAAACGGACGAAAAACACGAGAAACACATAAACAAAAATATGGAAGAAGGAACAATTCAAAGCAAATAGAGATGCAAAATGCGTGAAAGAACAACAAACTTAGTCAAGGAATGAAAGAATACCATAATAATTGAGGAATAATCAAGCAAAACATAAAAAATAAGCAAAAAAAAGAAGAAGAAGAAACACAAGAGGAAAAAGAAAAAGAAAAAAAAACGTAGGGAGCAGTTACCTTAAATTTGAAGAGTAGATAGCAAAATCCAGATGAAAAATCATGTTAAAGGCTTCGAATGTAGGTAGGAAACAGAGTGATGTGAAGAAATTTCAGTAAAACCAAACAAGAAATAACAAACGAGTGATAAAATGAAGAAATTGCGCGAAAAAAGGAAAACAGGGCTTTTAAAACTGAACTGTCGCTCGAGCGAGGCCTGGGCGAAACTCGGGCGACAAGCAATCTGCTTTTGTCGCTCGAGCGAAGTCTAGGCGAAACTCGAGCGAAAACAAATTGTCACAAATAGCACCAAAAATTTGAATTTTAAGAAAAATAGCACAGAATTCAAAAAAATAATGAATTTAGCCCCAAACTGTGTATTTTCAAAATCAAGAGAATTTCTTAACATCGGAAAATAATCCCAAAATTCAAAAATGAAGCATGTAACCAAATATGTAATCGATACGAACAATAAGCATAAAATCACAAACCCGACATTTAGAGCACATAGACAAATCTTAAGCCCACACATAGTTCAAAATCCCGTGGAGTAAAGTGTATACAGAATATCACCGTGAAAAACGCCACGTAGTCCATGCAAGTTAGACTCAAAACCTTAAATTAGTGAGAAAGGACACGTGAAAACAACCAGACAAAGGTGTATATCTACCAAGTGACAGTCAAATCCAATTCCACGAGAACCTATATCAACTAGTACGATTGTCACTCTTTTACTCCCCCTAACTGTATGCTCCTTTTTTTTCTTTTTAATAACATAAGAACTTAAGTGCAATGCTATCCCCATTAGGCGACATAAATGACACCGGTAACGAACTTTGGGTCGGTGACTCCCAAGCCAGACGACCATAGGGCACCGGGTTAGAAACCTCTCAGGCTTAATTGTTCGAGTCAAGTAGGCCTCGAAGACAGTCATAAGTTCAACGAATAACGTAATAAAAGTGGGGAAAGTCAATAATGATTAGGTTACACTCATCCCAGATCAAGTCAAATGGACATACCACCCCAATCACAGAAGAACACCATCCCAAGTCTCACTCATGTAGTCAAGACTCACTCACAGGACTATAGTGTGTACTGTGCGAAAATGAATGATAAGTCATATACCCAGAACTCCATAGACAAAGAGAACGATGATGGAACCTCAGACTCGTACATATGATGAAAGATAGAGTTTGATCTTAAAAGTAAATGCCATAATCGTCACATAAAAGGCACGCACAACAAAAAAATCCCTTTTTTTTCATTAAACACACAAGCATAATACACAAAATAAAACCAAACGACAAACTAACACACAAAATGCACCACACACACATAGATCACATGCAAGATATGAAGTGACTAGGTGCAGATGTGATGAATGCATGAATATGCAAGAATCCACGATCAGATAGGCAAACAAACACCAACAGCCATCCGAAGCGATTCAAACCTCAACCCATCTGGTGGTTTCGTAAGTAGATCGGCCAATTGGTTATCAGTAGAGACATGATCTAGCGAGACAACGTGTGTTTCAACAAGTTCACGAATAAAATGATGTCATAAGTCAATATGTTTTGTTTGCGAGTGCTGAATAGGATTCTTAGAAATATTTATAGCACTGGTATTGTCACAGAAAACAGTCATGGTCCCTTGACTAATCCCATAATCACTTAACATTTGCTTCATCCAGAGAAGCTGAGTGCAGCAACTCCCCGCTGCTATGTATTCGGCCTCTGCCGTGGAAAGAGATATGAAATTTTGTTTCTTACTTAACCAGGCTACGAGATTGCTACCCATGTAGAAACAATCTCCTGTCGTACTTTTCCTATCATCTGCGTTCCCGGCCCAATCGGCGTCGGAGTAGCCAGCCAAATCAAGATTAGAATTTTTAGAATAGAAAATCCCTAGATCAACATTACCACTCACATATCTAATGATGCGTCTAACAGAGCTTAAGTGTGATTCTTTGGGATCTGCCTGAAATCGAGCACACACTCCAACACTAAAAGCAATGTCAGGTCATCTACACTCTTACCTGAAGGATCACGACCTAACTTCAAGCTAGTAATCATAGGTGTCCTAGTATGCTTCTTACTATCTAACCCAAAGCGCTTAACTAGATCCTTTGCACACTTAGACTGTGAAATAAACAAGCCATCCTCAGTCTGTTTCACCTGAAGTCCAAGGAAATAACTCAACTCACTAACCATATTCTTCTCAAATTCTTGTTTCAAACACTCGGCAAACTCATATGCTAGAGACTCAATAGGAGAACCAAAAATGATGCCATCGACATAAATTTGAGCAATGGTGATAGTTTCTTCAATATGTCTAATAAACAAGGTCCTATCGGCACCACCTCGAGAGAACCCATGTTCCTCAAGATATGAAGTAAGTCTCTCATACCAAGCTCTAGGAGCTTGTTTCAGACCATAGAGTACTTTATGGAGTTTGTAGACATAGTGGGGAAACTTTAGATCAACAAATCCTTTTGGTTGTTCCACTTAGACTTCTTCTTGAAGAAGTCCATTCAAGAAGGCACTCTTAACGTCCATTTGATGTAGCTTGAACCCTAAGGTACAGGCAACAGCAAGCAGAATCCGAATAGACTCAAGTCGTGCAACAGGGGCAAAAGTCTCATCAAAATAAATTCTCTCAACTTGAGTATAACCCTGAGCAACTAATCTGGCCTTATTCCTAGTTATAGTACCTTGGTCATCTGTCTTGTTCTTAAAGATCAACTTAGTACCAATAACGTTACAATTCTCAGGTCTGGGAACTAAGATCCACACATTGTTCCTAGCAAATTGATTGAGTTCCTCATGCATCGCATTCACCCAACACTTATCACTAAGGGCCTCTTCAACTTTCTTAGGCTCTACCTGAGAAACATAGCTAGTGTAAGCTAGATTGTTCAGTACCCTCCTATGAAGCCTCATACCTTCATCTAGATCCCCAATGATATTGTCCTTAGGATGATTAGACTTGACCCTAGTCAATGGTTCCTTAGGATTTTTATCTCGATCTTGTGGATGTGTTTCCTTTTCAGGTGTTTTAGGTTTCCTAAGAGATGACTCAGATACAGGTGGCTCAGTAGGATCACTAGACCTTATAAGATAACCATTTCTATCGTCCATCCTATCACAATTTTCAACATTCTCCCCCTCACTCATAGCATCATCTATCACAACATTGACTGACTCCATCACCACACGAGTACGTGAGTTATACATTCAAAATGCTCGGCTATTTCTAGAGTACCCTAAGAAGATTCCTTCATCACTCTTCGATTCAAACTTACTCAAGTTTTCTCTATCATGCAAAATGTAGCACTTACTCCCAAACACACGAAAGTACTTAACCGTAGGCTTTTTACCCTTAAGTATATCATATGGAGTCTGATCGGTCTTGGGCCTAAGGTAAACTCTATTGATTATGTGGCATGCAGTGTTAATAGCTTCTCCCAAAAAATGTAGGGCTAGTCCCTTGCCATGAAGCATGGCTCTAGCCATGTCCTGAAGAACCCGATTCTTCCTTTCAACGACCCCATTTTGTTGAGGAGTGATAGGGGAAGAGAACTCATGCAGTATCCCTTCGTCCATGCAAAAACTCTCAAGATTGAAATTTTCAAATTCTTTTCCATGATCACTATGCATTCTAGACACTTTGATATTGAGTTCATTACCAAACCGTTTACACAATGATTTTATAAGATCACAAGCATCAGATTTTTCCCTAAGCAATTCTATCCATGTGAACCTCGAGAAGTCATCTACCATAACAAGAATGTACCGCTTACCTCCTAAACTCTCAGTCCTTGATGGTCCCATTAAATCCATGTGTATCAATTCCAAGGGTCTTTTGGTCAGAATTTTAGAAGTCTTTTTATGGCTTCCCTTAAGTTGTTTACCTAGTCGACATGATCCACACACAACATTTTCACTATTATCTATCTTAGGCAAACCATCTATCAACTCCTTCTTAGCCAGCTGTACTAGACTCTTATAGTTCAAATGACCCAATCTTTTGTGCCAAAGTTCACTCACATCAATTTTTGCACTCCTACACACATAATTAGAATTAGGTAGAACTCCATAACAATTATCAGATGTTCTAACCCCTTCAAGAACCACCCCACCGGATGAATCATACACAGTACATCTCTTTTGCACAAAGCTAACCTCAAAATCAACATCACAAATTTGACTAATACTTAACAAGTTAGACTTTAGACCTTCCACATAAAGCACATTAGAAATCACAGGTAATCCATGCATTTGTACAGTACCTTTGCCAAGAATAGGTGCAGAACCCCCATCTCCAAAGGTAACCATACCCCCATTACATTCATCAAGAGTAGTGAATAAAGCCTTGTTACCACACATATGCCTAGAACATGCACTGTTTAGGTACCACATATTGTAATTTTGGGCTTTTAATGCAACATGAGCAACATAACAATGTTCTTGACCTGAATGTCTAGCTAGATCACCCTTTTTGAGTCAAACTTTCTTAGGCGACAAAGTACTCCTAGTTAGCTTAGTAAGCATCTCAGTCAAATGACTAACTTGATTAGACAGAAGGCTAACTTGACTAGAAATGTTCTGATTTCTACGCTCATTGCCTAACTTATAACATCTAGGCCTAGTGTGTCCTAGAGCTCCACAATGGTGAGAGGTGGGAATGAACATAGGCTCAAAGGTACGTGTCTGTGGGTATCTGGGCATGATGTTCCTACGTGATTGATGACTCTGTTCCCTCGGAACATTCTTACCCTTATTTGAACTACTGACAGCATTAGACTTCTTAGAGGCAAATACAAAAACAGTCTTAGATGGTCTAGTAACATGTATATTACCCTCAACATATCCTAGATGTCTCCTATCTCCCACTGGCTTATTCATTCCCAAAAGATTATCCAATTTCTTAGTCCCACTTATGAAAGTCTGAAGATGAGCATTAGATTTTTCCAATTCACTAGCCAATGTCTTAACCTTGTCCTCTAACTTTTCGTTGACACATTTTAACTCACTACCACTCTTAAGTGAATCCTGAAGATTACTAGCAAGTCTCTCTTTTTCTCTTTTCAGTTCATCAACCTTTTTGAGTAGGGCTTTATTGACCTTTTTGATCTTAAGACTCTCCTTAAATAAAAGTTGATAGGCCTCTTGTATGTCTATGTCATCCTCATCCTCATCCTCATTACTAGAATTATCATTGCAAAGTTTTTCCTCAACCTTATCACTCTCCTTATCAGATTCACTCTTAACAGTCGATACAAATGCCATATAGTTCCCTTCATCTTCACTACTAGATGATTCCTGCCTATCACTGGTCTCAGATTCGTTATCTGTAAGTGAAACAACTAAAGCCTTACCTTTCCCTTTTCTTTGATTCTTCTTATAACTAGGACACTCATTCCTATAGTGACATATACCTTGACACTCATGGTACCTAACCAAACGTGGTTTATCACTCGACCCTTTATTGGTAAACCTTTCAGTTTTTTCTTTCGAGAATCTGCTAGGGACTCCATTTTTTCTATCCTGAGACTTTCTCCTATTCTTGAGAACTTTTTGGAATTTCTTAACAAAGTATGCAATTTCATCATCTCTAAGAGACTCAGTATCAGACGATTCATCCTCTTTGATGGATTTTAAGGTTATGGACTTTCCTTTCTTAGGTTGTATGACAGTGAGCTCATAAGTTTGCAAGGATCCTACCAGTTCTTCTATTTTAACTTCATCTAGGTCTTTACTTTCCTCAATGGCAGTAACTTTAGGCCTAAATCTCTCGGGCAGAGACCTAAGTACTTTTTTCACAATTTTAGACTCGAAAATTCTCTCACTTAGATTGAAACTAGAATTAACGATATCATTCAGTTTTGCGTAAAATTCATCAAAAGTTTCATCATCCTTCATCCTCACTTCTTCAAACCTAGAGGCTAACATTTATAATTTCGAGTTCTTTACCGTTTTAGTTCCCTCATGTGTAGTTTCAAGAATATCCCAAACTTCTTTAGTAGTTTCGCACATTGACACTCTCCTAAAGTCTTCGGGAGACACGGCCATAAATAGGACATGAAGCCCTTTGCTATTCCAATTACACTCAGCTATCTCATCCTTAGTCCATAGTGATATCTCAGTAAGATTAACAGTTCCTGATACGATAGTGGAGGGAGGTTTCCAACCATTTTGCATACTCACCCAAACATGCTCATCTAGAGACTTAAGAAATGCACGCATTCTAACCTTCCAGTAAGCATAATTACTTCCGTCAAAATACGGAGGTACAGAAAGTGATTGACTCATCTAGACAACTATGGGTCAGGACTCGAGATTTGGCTCTGATACCACTTGAAAAGGCTATAGTTCGACCCAAACAACACCTAGAAGGGGGGTGAAATAGGTGTTTATGCGGAATTTAACAATTTAATTAACTTATGCAACATGTCACATAAATTATGCTTTGTCCAGATTCATTCACATAATTTAGTTACCTAAGTTGAATTGCCGGTTGAAATCAAAACAACAGAAAGCAGTAAAAACGCAACAAAATGTTGACGAAGAAAACCCAACTGGGTAAAAACTCTGGGCACAAGCCAGTAGAGATCCACTATAGAAGATATTGACTTACAGTACGCCAGACATAATTGAATCTAACAATACTCTAACCTCCTTACTGTATCAACCAAAGCTCTCCTGGATTTTGCAGATCTGCACCAAAATTCAAGCTTTGAATTTCTTCTTTCTCCCGTGAATCACCAAGCACTCCAGTTCTTCAAGCAGTTTCCTTCCCGGATCTTCAAACAGATAATCTTCTGGAAGTTGATATGGAGATTTGAATGATGTTTTGGTTTTGTAAAGGTTGATGTTTTTCTCTAATAGAGCATGAGATGAAAAGAAAGAATTTTTTGGCTCTAGATCCTTTGGTTGTCGAGAGAAAATTTTATTTGTGTGTTTTCCAAAGGTTGTAAATGAAAAACGGAATTTTTGTTTATATAGTAGGTCGTTTTTGGTCGTATGGAGCGTTTAAAATTCGCGAGGAAGGAAAATTACCAAAAGCCAGATAGCACTGTCGCTCGAGCGAAGTGCTGATGAAACTCGAGCGACACACCTTCGCTCGAGCGACCCCTCAGCGAAACTCTAGCGACAACAGTTCTGTTATTTAGGCTCGAGCGAGGTCAAGGCGAAACTCTAGCGAGATCAACGCGCCGTTTGCATCTTCAAAGCATCCAGCTTTACCTTAGACCTATGTTATAAACTTTGCAAAATTGCAACACAAGTCCCTGAACTTTTTGGACCTTTACAATTCAGTCCTTGACTTTACAAACTTGACAAATTGGTCCTTTGGTCACAGATTGCCAATTACAACATTTTCCTAACAACTCTTTACATGCATTCTTCAAGTTATGACATAAAACTTGATTGCAAAGAAAAGAAATTTTTCTATAATAATATTCATAACATAAAAGAAAGACAAATCAAGTTGTCAATATCATGCTTAGAGTGCACATTGTCAAAGCTCCTTGTTCTTTACAACCAAGCTCTTGTACCAACTCATGAATTTCGCAATGAACTCTGCGGAAAAATGCAGAAAGTAAATTATATAGCATACTTAAAATTCATTGCACAATTATGATATACAAGAGGAAGAGCATGTACGAATGTGTGAAGTCTGTGACTGAACAATTTCAATGCACAGCTTTTTTGTCCGTTCTTATGATATATTTGTCCGTTGGGAAATGGTAATTGCTGTTCAATTTTGTATTAAGTAAAAGCATAAAATAAGTTGTAAATCACATGTAAGAGTAATATGCTTACAAAATCCAGCTAACTAATAAACAAAACACTCAACTATTTAATAGAAGTCTCTCCATTCTACTCAGAATAGCAGTGAAGTTAGTGCTTATTGGAATAGCATCCGAGAAAAATGCAAGAATGATGTCGATACGGGATATTATGATATTCAGAGAAGACATATAATTCTCATTGCTTCTTGAATTTTTTTTCTTCTCTTTTTATTCTTCTTCGACTCTCTTGTAGGTGGCAACAAAAACTTAAAACCACCTACCTAAATGATTTCCCTGTTCCTAAAAATACTGATTCCTTGAACCGAAATTGATTTTCCTTAAGCACATCTTTTGAGCACAATACATCCCAAATTCACAAGCCATTTTTTATTTTTCCTTTCTCTAATGCAGTTAATGTTGACCGAGTTGAAAAGTACCATGCTTCTAGTGACCTTCTGTTCATATATTGTAGGCATAAATATGTCACTCATTAGCTCATGAAATGGCAATATTTGGCACCAAAATCTAGATCAAAGCAATAATTGGTAGGTTCAGATATTTATATGGTTAGAGTACTTGGTATTTTGATGTTTAAATATTGTACATATTCTGATATTCAGATGGATGGATTTGAATGAATGAAAGATTGATCTGAAAGCCACTTGAGAAGCCTGCAATGTTTCTGGACTTTAGTCAGAAGTGTTTTAAAATTTTGTCCTACCTTTCAGAATGGAGACTTTGAATGTAAGTACTTTGCACCCCTCGAATTAAGTTCGTACTTTTGGAGAATTTGTCAAAAACTCAAGCATTCTTCATGTCCTTGTGTCTTTTATGTACTGAAAATATTATCCAAATCTTCACTTGGGGTAATTAATTTCTGACCTTTATGCATGTAAAGTGATAAAGCATACAAATAAAATTCGTTTCTAGTCATGTTATCGATATCATGAATTCTCATCTTACCTTCAATCCTCATAAATTGTTCCACATTCTTTCAAGAATCAGTTTGTCATTGACTAAGTTCCACTTGCTGATCCTATGCACATGCAGAGGCCACGAGCTTCTCAGCTTCATGATTTCTCTGGTCAAAAGAAAAAATGGTTACTTATCATGCTATGTTTTTTGATGTATTAATAATCAAATCTCTTGGAATATGAAATAAATTATTTCATTGCTGGAATTCATACATTGTATTCATTGAAATAAATTATTTCATTGCTGGAATTCATACATTGTATTCATCACACAAATTGCCAAGTAGCTGCTGCAAGTATTCATTAGGATTCTTCTTCAGTTCTTCAATAAGGGTCTGCACAAGAGAGACCTAGTTAATAGAAATTTGAGTACTTAGGTAAGACAAAATACTAAGATGCTCTAACTTTGAATATGAACTCAGGAGTTATATCATGCGCTATTAGATTTTGTAGTTCTCCTTGGATATTATACAGCCTATGGAAGTAAATGATTCTCGCTGTTAGATCTGTACGGGGTGTAGACAGTTTGAATCAGTAGTTGATTGGAGCATGTTTTGGCTTTTAAGTAAAATTTTGTTACAAAACATGTTTCGATAGCTAACTTGTTGTCTTATAATAAAGAAATGACAACAAGGTAGGAGTTAGTGAGTTACTTACGAAATAGGTAACTTGATTTAAAATTGGAATTATTTATTTTAAAAGTTATTTAGTTGTATGTAAACATTTTAAGCTTAGTCAAACATGCACATATGAAGAAAAATAATGAGGAGACAATGATATTTTCCACGTCTGATAATTAAAAAGCTTTAGAATTGACACATACTGCCTTGGGGTTTGTTCTTGTATTATCTTTCTAGCGAGATTTGCAATTTTCTCTTCCCACCCAGTCTTGATAGCTTGATCTTCAGTCAAGGATGAACTGAAAACACATCATCGCTTAAATAAGGTTAGATGAAAAAATTAAACATGAAAAATAGAACATGGACTTCTGTAAGAAGCTGGACATTACTTGAAGTGCCAGGTAGCTTCAAATGAGTGTATGGCTTGTCTCAGGTTATTGTTGGAGCTGTTAGCAAACTTAACCGCCAACTGGTGAGGTGAATGTATTTCTTCTTTGTTTGCATGAATTTCAAAAATCCTACAATATAAAAATGTTAGAAGTAAAAGTGAAGGTAAGAGTCGAAGAGATGAGTAAGTTGAAGGTAAGAGTGGGTGCTGAATTTAAGACATAAAGGGCTTATTTGGTACGAAATTGTAGACAGGTCTCGACAATATAATAAAGAAGATTTTAGCTTCTTTTTTCCTTTTATTGTCTAGTGTTGTTCAATCTACCTTACCAAATATGTCTAAAATATATGAGCTTCCTACCTCTTCAATGGAAGGTGGGAAGAGTTGAACCACAGTGCATAGTGACTTTACAGGCTCCAGCCTTGAGACGTCACTGCAGCAAAAGAACACTTTGTTACACCCCTTAAACCTCTCTAATATCCACTTAATATATCTCAGGGTATCGGTAGATATCTTGTCTGCCTCGTATAGAATGATTGCTGCATAGAATACGTGGACAAAATAATTTGCCAATTTCTCAACATTTTTTCAAGTAAAAATAGTTTTTCTTGAAGAAAGTTTCACATGTATTACCGTTGTAGTCCCTGTGATTTCTCTGCAAATTTTTGTTGGATAACTTCGTACTTCTTTCTTTAATAAGTTCAACAAGAATGTGCTTCTCGTATCATTTTAGTTCAGAGAAATTGACTTCAATATGTTGTTGTGACACCATTAAATTTACCAGGACACTGCCCACTCATTCTCCCTGTGATGAATACACCCATCAACATTTATCGAATTCATATGTGTGTTGAGAAATTGGATAGTCTTTCTAAGCAATTAGGATGTTGCCCTGCTTCTATCTTATTTTAAATTTAGGCAGGTCTATTTTTGACAGTGAGATATACGTGTAATGTGGTAGAGTTCATGAGCAGCAAGCGCATTTTGGGGGTATACAAGCTCTGGTAGAAACTTGTGAGAGTTTCAAGCAGATGAATCTTTAATAGTATGGACTCTGTATTTTGCTTCAAAAGCTCATGAAGTTCTATGCATCTCAAGCACGCAAAATCGAAATTGTTAACCAGTAAAATACTACTTCTCCTGTCGACTCATAACTGGGGTGAAGGACTAAGGTATTGACATTTTTATTATATTGTGAATTTATATTCTCCAAGCAATTCAAACTCTGGATGTGTCACTATGCCAGCCTTTCCATTTTATTACCATGTTCTTCTTTTCATAGTTGCTGGTCTAAAGAAGAAAGATTCACAATGAAAAGCTCTTATATTTTTGCATGCCATTTATATATTGATTTGGAGAAGAGAATATAATGTAGTTTCTATCCATGAACTTAATTATGAAAATATAGACATGGAGTTTACCTTCAAATAAAATCCCCTGCACTCTTCCCTTGCCTGTTGATAATAAATAAAACTATATCAATCTCTAAAATTCATGGAAAATGTTGCTTGGACATCAATCCAGGATATTCAAAAGAATTTTACTGAGTTTTATAGCACCTGGAGACACTTTGGATTACAAAGTCCATTCCTGTATGATAAGATTATGTAATATACAATATCAATGTATAAAATTTATAAAAGTGGGAAGGACTTCTACCTTTGACACACAATAATGCCCATATCGATATTTCACCAGTTGTTATTCAAGCCAAATACATATTTGGTTGTAATATAATTTTATGACTTCGTCTATATGTTTTCTATGTTAAGGAAGAAGAACTTGATTTTAGCTACCTAATTTTGAGTTATATAACATAATTAATTGAGAAAATTGACCTTGTGTTGATGGTTTTTCTATGCAATTGTGTGGGTGAATGGTAAAGTGAGTATTTGGCATTGGCTAAATTTTTATGGTTGGTGGTATATAGCATGACGATAAATAGAAATTATAATTGTTTAGGAAGAGTGAGAGGGAAAAAAAGTGATATAAGCTGAATAACAAGACTTGTATTTTACTTGTTTAGCTCGTTTTACTTATCAATACAACTACTAAGGCTAGTTGCTTATAAGCATACAACCAACTGAACCTGTAGCTATTACTCAAACTCCATAGCCACTTCTTTATTTAGAACTTGTGGTTGATAATTATCTTTATGCTAGAAATTTTCAACTCTTTCTATCAATCCTAAATTTGATTCTATTAGATGCATATTAATTCATTTATTAGAATTCACCTGTACGTTGTTGGCTCCAAAGGCTTCTCTAAGCAAAGCCCAAATCATAGTTTTCTTTCCCACTCCTGGCAGGCCTTAAAAAATGAAGTGACCGCATTCTTCTGCTTTAACCTGTCGTAGTGCAAAAATATCACTATGGGAATTCTTTTTGTTGCAGTGAAAACGGTCAATAATATAAGCAAGGTGAGAAATATACTTACCACATCTTGTAGCCAAAGTGCTGTTCTTCGATTGCATAGAAAATCTTCCAAATATTTGTCTACCCATGCATATTTTCTATCATTTTTCATTCTCTTCGTTTCCTCATTTTTTAGGATGACCACTTCAATTTCTGAAGTTTGAGCTGTTGCAATAGGTGGTGTTTGTGCAAGTGGTGGTGGAGATGGTGGCAAAAGCGAGTCTTCTATATTTTGTGATGATATTTGTCTAAGGCATCTGCAGTTGCTAAAGTTTGAGCTGCTTCCATAGTTAGTGTTTGTGCAGGTGGTGGTAGTTGTGGTGGAGATGGTGGCAAAAGCAGGTCTTGTGTAGTTTGTGATGATATTTGTGGTTGTGAAGTTGTCGAGGGAATGTTGGGTGGTATTTCTCGTTCTCTCTCACTCAAAGGCTTCTTATTTTATAAACCAGTAGCAACTTCTTTCATGTTGCCAGTGAAATTGACTTTTTCCCGCTCTGATTCTGAATCATTTGTTTTTGCTTTTTTTTTTTTTTTTTTTTTTTTTTTTATTTTTTTTTTTTTTACCCCGTTTGGGGTTTTTTTTTTTTTTTTTTTTTTTTTTTTTTTTTTTTTTTTTTTTTTTTTTTTATCTAATCTTTATTATTATCACACCGGTAGTGGTTGCTTTCGAGGATGATGAATTGGAAGTCACAGCACGATTGTGTCCGGAGCTCTTACTCTGGGAAAAACTGGACGAAAAGGTTTTTTCATGGTTTTTCGCAATTAAGCAAGAAGTACTCCATTTTTGCACCTTGATGATAAGTGCATTTTATGCACTTATTCGGACTATATAATTAGGTTTTTATGTCGTCAAATTATCAATTTTTACCTAATTTGTGTTAATTTTCTTTTGTTTTTAGTTATGGACCCATTTTGAAGCAATTGGAAAAGAAAATAATCAATTGGCTATTACATTGAGTTTGTGGACAAAATCTCGCGGAATAAAAGATGGAGGATCAAAATTGAGGAGAAAATGAAGAGAAGGACCAACTTGCATTACACGAAAGAAATACACAAAACTTATTGGACTTGGGCTTCTAATTTGTATACAGAATAAGGGCTTTTTTTGCTTAGGTATATGTATACTTGCAGTCGAGAAAAGCCGAGGGGGGTAGACAAAAATTCATAAACACATAGACAGAAAACGACGAGGAAGAGGCAGCCGTGGGAGGAAATTAGAATCCCTTTTGGGATTATTCAAGTCGGCGGCAAATTGAGAGGAAGCCGGGGCTGAGTTGAATATATTAAATACAAAAGAAAACGGTAGAACCACCTACCTAAATGATTTCCCTGTTCCTAAAAATACTGATTCCTTGAACCGAAATTGATTTTCCTTAAGCACATCTTTTGAGCACAATACATCCCAAATTCACAAGCCATTTTTTATTTTTCCTTTCTCTAATGCAGTTAATGTTGACCGAGTTGAAAAGTACCATGCTTCTAGTGACCTTCTGTTCATATATTGTAGGCATAAATATGTCACTCATTAGCTCATGAAATGGCAATATTTGGCACCAAAATCTAGATCAAAGCAATAATTGGTAGGTTCAGATATTTATATGGTTAGAGTACTTGGTATTTTGATGTTTAAATATTGTACATATTCTGATATTCAGATGGATGGATTTGAATGAATGAAAGATTGATCTGAAAGCCACTTGAGAAGCCTGCAATGTTTCTGGACTTTAGTCAGAAGTGTTTTAAAATTTTGTCCTACCTTTCAGAATGGAGACTTTGAATGTAAGTACTTTGCACCCCTCGAATTAAGTTCGTACTTTTGGAGAATTTGTCAAAAACTCAAGCATTCTTCATGTCCTTGTGTCTTTTATGTACTGAAAATATTATCCAAATCTTCACTTGGGGTAATTAATTTCTGACCTTTATGCATGTAAAGTGATAAAGCATACAAATAAAATTCGTTTCTAGTCATGTTATCGATATCATGAATTCTCATCTTACCTTCAATCCTCATAAATTGTTCCACATTCTTTCAAGAATCAGTTTGTCATTGACTAAGTTCCACTTGCTGATCCTATGCACATGCAGAGGCCACGAGCTTCTCAGCTTCATGATTTCTCTGGTCAAAAGAAAAAATGGTTACTTATCATGCTATGTTTTTTGATGTATTAATAATCAAATCTCTTGGAATATGAAATAAATTATTTCATTGCTGGAATTCATACATTGTATTCATCACACAAATTGCCAAGTAGCTGCTGCAAGTATTCATTAGGATTCTTCTTCAGTTCTTCAATAAGGGTCTGCACAAGAGAGACCTAGTTAATAGAAATTTGAGTACTTAGGTAAGACAAAATACTAAGATGCTCTAACTTTGAATATGAACTCAGGAGTTATATCATGCGCTATTAGATTTTGTAGTTCTCCTTGGATATTATACAGCCTATGGAAGTAAATGATTCTCGCTGTTAGATCTGTACGGGGTGTAGACAGTTTGAATCAGTAGTTGATTGGAGCATGTTTTGGCTTTTAAGTAAAATTTTGTTACAAAACATGTTTCGATAGCTAACTTGTTGTCTTATAATAAAGAAATGACAACAAGGTAGGAGTTAGTGAGTTACTTACGAAATAG
The DNA here is from genome assembly GCF_002742605.1 of Olea europaea var. sylvestris. Classification (NCBI taxonomy): domain Eukaryota; kingdom Viridiplantae; phylum Streptophyta; class Magnoliopsida; order Lamiales; family Oleaceae; genus Olea; species Olea europaea. The sequence goes on from NC_036252.1 coordinate 999,043, forward strand.
GTAACTTGATTTAAAATTGGAATTATTTATTTTAAAAGTTATTTAGTTGTATGTAAACATTTTAAGCTTAGTCAAACATGCACATATGAAGAAAAATAATGAGGAGACAATGATATTTTCCACGTCTGATAATTAAAAAGCTTTAGAATTGACACATACTGCCTTGGGGTTTGTTCTTGTATTATCTTTCTAGCGAGATTTGCAATTTTCTCTTCCCACCCAGTCTTGATAGCTTGATCTTCAGTCAAGGATGAACTGAAAACACATCATCGCTTAAATAAGGTTAGATGAAAAAATTAAACATGAAAAATAGAACATGGACTTCTGTAAGAAGCTGGACATTACTTGAAGTGCCAGGTAGCTTCAAATGAGTGTATGGCTTGTCTCAGGTTATTGTTGGAGCTGTTAGCAAACTTAACCGCCAACTGGTGAGGTGAATGTATTTCTTCTTTGTTTGCATGAATTTCAAAAATCCTACAATATAAAAATGTTAGAAGTAAAAGTGAAGGTAAGAGTCGAAGAGATGAGTAAGTTGAAGGTAAGAGTGGGTGCTGAATTTAAGACATAAAGGGCTTATTTGGTACGAAATTGTAGACAGGTCTCGACAATATAATAAAGAAGATTTTAGCTTCTTTTTTCCTTTTATTGTCTAGTGTTGTTCAATCTACCTTACCAAATATGTCTAAAATATATGAGCTTCCTACCTCTTCAATGGAAGGTGGGAAGAGTTGAACCACAGTGCATAGTGACTTTACAGGCTCCAGCCTTGAGACGTCACTGCAGCAAAAGAACACTTTGTTACACCCCTTAAACCTCTCTAATATCCACTTAATATATCTCAGGGTATCGGTAGATATCTTGTCTGCCTCGTATAGAATGATTGCTGCATAGAATACGTGGACAAAATAATTTGCCAATTTCTCAACATTTTTTCAAGTAAAAATAGTTTTTCTTGAAGAAAGTTTCACATGTATTACCGTTGTAGTCCCTGTGATTTCTCTGCAAATTTTTGTTGGATAACTTCGTACTTCTTTCTTTAATAAGTTCAACAAGAATGTGCTTCTCGTATCATTTTAGTTCAGAGAAATTGACTTCAATATGTTGTTGTGACACCATTAAATTTACCAGGACACTGCCCACTCATTCTCCCTGTGATGAATACACCCATCAACATTTATCGAATTCATATGTGTGTTGAGAAATTGGATAGTCTTTCTAAGCAATTAGGATGTTGCCCTGCTTCTATCTTATTTTAAATTTAGGCAGGTCTATTTTTGACAGTGAGATATACGTGTAATGTGGTAGAGTTCATGAGCAGCAAGCGCATTTTGGGGGTATACAAGCTCTGGTAGAAACTTGTGAGAGTTTCAAGCAGATGAATCTTTAATAGTATGGACTCTGTATTTTGCTTCAAAAGCTCATGAAGTTCTATGCATCTCAAGCACGCAAAATCGAAATTGTTAACCAGTAAAATACTACTTCTCCTGTCGACTCATAACTGGGGTGAAGGACTAAGGTATTGACATTTTTATTATATTGTGAATTTATATTCTCCAAGCAATTCAAACTCTGGATGTGTCACTATGCCAGCCTTTCCATTTTATTACCATGTTCTTCTTTTCATAGTTGCTGGTCTAAAGAAGAAAGATTCACAATGAAAAGCTCTTATATTTTTGCATGCCATTTATATATTGATTTGGAGAAGAGAATATAATGTAGTTTCTATCCATGAACTTAATTATGAAAATATAGACATGGAGTTTACCTTCAAATAAAATCCCCTGCACTCTTCCCTTGCCTGTTGATAATAAATAAAACTATATCAATCTCTAAAATTCATGGAAAATGTTGCTTGGACATCAATCCAGGATATTCAAAAGAATTTTACTGAGTTTTATAGCACCTGGAGACACTTTGGATTACAAAGTCCATTCCTGTATGATAAGATTATGTAATATACAATATCAATGTATAAAAATTATAAAAGTGGGAAGGACTTCTACCTTTGACACACAATAATGCCCATATCGATATTTCACCAGTTGTTATTCAAGCCAAATACATATTTGGTTGTAATATAATTTTATGACTTCGTCTATATGTTTTCTATGTTAAGGAAGAAGAACTTGATTTTAGCTACCTAATTTTGAGTTATATAACATAATTAATTGAGAAAATTGACCTTGTGTTGATGGTTTTTCTATGCAATTGTGTGGGTGAATGGTAAAGTGAGTATTTGGCATTGGCTAAATTTTTATGGTTGGTGGTATATAGCATGACGATAAATAGAAATTATAATTGTTTAGGAAGAGTGAGAGGGAAAAAAAGTGATATAAGCTGAATAACAAGACTTGTATTTTACTTGTTTAGCTCGTTTTACTTATCAATACAACTACTAAGGCTAGTTGCTTATAAGCATACAACCAACTGAACCTGTAGCTATTACTCAAACTCCATAGCCACTTCTTTATTTAGAACTTGTGGTTGATAATTATCTTTATGCTAGAAATTTTCAACTCTTTCTATCAATCCTAAATTTGATTCTATTAGATGCATATTAATTCATTTATTAGAATTCACCTGTACGTTGTTGGCTCCAAAGGCTTCTCTAAGCAAAGCCCAAATCATAGTTTTCTTTCCCACTCCTGGCAGGCCTTAAAAAATGAAGTGACCGCATTCTTCTGCTTTAACCTGTCGTAGTGCAAAAATATCACTATGGGAATTCTTTTTGTTGCAGTGAAAACGGTCAATAATATAAGCAAGGTGAGAAATATACTTACCACATCTTGTAGCCAAAGTGCTGTTCTTCGATTGCATAGAAAATCTTCCAAATATTTGTCTACCCATGCATATTTTCTATCATTTTTCATTCTCTTCGTTTCCTCATTTTTTAGGATGACCACTTCAATTTCTGAAGTTTGAGCTGTTGCAATAGGTGGTGTTTGTGCAAGTGGTGGTGGAGATGGTGGCAAAAGCGAGTCTTCTATATTTTGTGATGATATTTGTCTAAGGCATCTGCAGTTGCTAAAGTTTGAGCTGCTTCCATAGTTAGTGTTTGTGCAGGTGGTGGTAGTTGTGGTGGAGATGGTGGCAAAAGCAGGTCTTGTGTAGTTTGTGATGATATTTGTGGTTGTGAAGTTGTCGAGGGAATGTTGGGTGGTATTTCTCGTTCTCTCTCACTCAAAGGCTTCTTATTTTATAAACCAGTAGCAACTTCTTTCATGTTGCCAGTGAAATTGACTTTTTCCCGCTCTGATTCTGAATCATTTGTTTTTGCTTTTTTTTTTCCCCTTTGTTTTTTATTTTTTTTTTTTTTTTTTTTTTTTTTTTTTTTTTTTTTTATCTAATCTTTATTATTATCACACCGGTAGTGGTTGCTTTCGAGGATGATGAATTGGAAGTCACAGCACGATTGTGTCCGGAGCTCTTACTCTGGGAAAAACTGGACGAAAAGGTTTTTTCATGGTTTTTCGCAATTAAGCAAGAAGTACTCCATTTTTGCACCTTGATGATAAGTGCATTTTATGCACTTATTCGGACTATATAATTAGGTTTTTATGTCGTCAAATTATCAATTTTTACCTAATTTGTGTTAATTTTCTTTTGTTTTTAGTTATGGACCCATTTTGAAGCAATTGGAAAAGAAAATAATCAATTGGCTATTACATTGAGTTTGTGGACAAAATCTCGCGGAATAAAAGATGGAGGATCAAAATTGAGGAGAAAATGAAGAGAAGGACCAACTTGCATTACACGAAAGAAATACACAAAACTTATTGGACTTGGGCTTCTAATTTGTATACAGAATAAGGGCTTTTTTTGCTTAGGTATATGTATACTTGCAGTCGAGAAAAGCCGAGGGGGGTAGACAAAAATTCATAAACACATAGACAGAAAACGACGAGGAAGAGGCAGCCGTGGGAGGAAATTAGAATCCCTTTTGGGATTATTCAAGTCGGCGGCAAATTGAGAGGAAGCCGGGGCTGAGTTGAATATATTAAATACAAAAGAAAACGGTAGGTTGAAGGGAGTGCCGGGGGCTGAATTTATATTATTGGATGCACAGAAAACGACAGATTGAAATTGCTGAATTGATATAGACGGCCAGCAGCTGACGGTGAATTGGTGGGCTGCAAAGTTTGAATTAAATACACATACACACCCACCAGAAGCCAATATTTGGAAGAGATTAGAGACGCAGAAAACGACGGCTGGAATTAATAAATTTGGAAGCTGAATTGATTATATTATATACAAAACAATTGAAGTGGGCGGCAGCTTTGGACTCTAGTATTGTATTACAAAAGTGAGGGGCCTAATTGGAATAATATATATACTAGATAGAGGACAGCAAACACGAGACGGAGACGGACGGAAGGCAGCGGCTTAAAGGAAAAAATTTCAGATTACTCTTGGAAGGAACTTTGATGTCAATCACGTTCCGTCAATTATTGGTGATGTCGTTCCACTTTTATTTATTTAATTTTGCCGTTATGTTAGGCTAGATCTTTTATGCTAGGATTTGCGATAAATCTTATATTATGAACCCTTAATCTTGAATTTTATTTATTCGACGTTAAAACATGTTTTTAATTATTGAATGATTGACATGGATTTTATTCTCTACAATTATAGGCGCAATATTTGTATGAGATTTGTGGCTTGTGTTACTCTCGAGAGATAGAAAATAAGTTAGACATTATGTTAATTGTCGTAAAGTCCGATAGGGGATAGATATATATCGCTATGGTTTACGTGATCTTTAAGTATTCATAAATCTTTAATGCATTTTTACATATTCGCATCCGTCATAGAAATATAGTCGGATCGCATGTGAAAATAGGTTTAATTCTACTCGAGAGAGATTGTTAAACAAATTAGGAATATTGGTCTTCATAATTGAATCGTGTTGTCAATTTTATAAAAGTCGGATTAAAGGGGATTGATATAAGGGGATTCAGAATCCTAGTACGCATTTCGTTATCATATTTTTATAAAACTTGCATTTAGTTATAATCATGCATTTAATTTAGTTAATTTAGGCTTTATATTTATAAGTAGGTTATTAAATTATAATTTAGTTAGCGAAAATATCAAGAATTTCTATTGTTTCGGTTAAGGCGTAGATAATTTAAATTTAAACTAATACAATCTCTGTGGGATGATACTTGGACTCAAAAGGTCCACTTTATTACTTGAACGCAATCCGTGCAGGATTTCAGCGAACACTTGACTATGAAACTCGATTTGGATGCAGAACTCACAAAAGTTGCTGCATTGCTTTCTCTTCCAGGACTGGACCCTGATAGCTTTTCTCTATTGATAACAAGTGAAAAATCCGTTTGGCTTTTGTAATAAGGGCTGCTTGTAAAGTACCTTGTCTCAAGAATTGTGTTTCTTCGATTGATCTCTTGTAGATTCTCTTCAGTCAGCCCGACACCCTTGGAAGATAAATTGCCTTTTATTTTGATAAAGTTAGGCCAGGCCATAGCTAGGGAGCTAGCCGAGCGCACGGACTTGTTCACATCAGAGGGGGATAGTGAGCGTCAACTGTTAGAGATACCAAGAGTGGAATTGGAAAGTGGGATCGAAGGGCTCGGCATTGAAGAACCAAATATCATCGGTTTGGTCTTGATCTTCCTATAACAGGAGAAGAAAAGTTCAGATATATGTGTAACGTCATGTCAAGAGATTGTTCTTGCGGACGATTACTAAGATGGGAATATGAAAACATTTGACGTTGTGTACAATGATTTTGCAATTTCTTGAGGACCAATTAGTTTCTCATTATAGATACAATGTTAATATTGCAGGCTATCACAACTTGATTAAACTACTAGAAGATTTATCAAGAATAGTCTTATTAGGCTAGCCTTTTCCCTCTGCCAATTCCTTCACTAAAATATGTTGATATCATTCTATAAATTACGTGATGATCATGATTTTTTTATTCGACCCCGCCAACCATGTGCAAATCGGTTATTTGTAAACTCATCCCAAGATACAACAGGGCACAGTTGAACTATCAATTATCCGCAAAAACAGACAGATAATTGTGTGTTCTTCTATATCATTATCGAGGGAACCATTTGTCAGTTTTACCTTACGGTCATTCTTTTCCTCACCTGAAATGCATCCCTCCATTTTCTTTTTAGATGCATAAATGTTTGACAAAAGTACTTATGCACAGTCTTCTTCTGGATCTACCTTTACAAGCTTCTTCATTACCCTTCCTGCAAGATCAAGTTTCCCATGGATCTTGGCAAGCTCCAAGTAATGATCTCCAAATCAACACATCAGGCTTGATAGACATGTTTTCGACAAACTCAGCAGCCTCTCTTATCAACCCTACTCGATACAAAATTTTGACTTTGTGTAATAACTGGTGGAATTATTCTTGTTGGCTATGTTTTCTTACCAAACATTTCCAAGACTTGGTTCCCATTGTGGCTTTGATTTCAATATCTTGGTTCCTAGCCTACCTCTTACATTAAGTTATAAAAATCTCATATCGGTTAAATACCGAAATATTGACCAACTTAAAAATTTTTTGGGCTACTTCTCTTAATAAGGTTGACCTTTAGGATGGAACCCCAAGTCTTAACATGGTATCAGAGCCCATTAAATTCCAACGAGCAATTCGATCCGATTAAAACTCTAAAAATGAGCACATGAATTTTAATATTGGTCTGCTTAAATGAGCCACCATCTTGTAGGGGCATGTTAAGGGATAAAAATCTCACATAGGTTAAATACTGAAATATTGACCAACTTATAAAGATTTTAGGCTACTCCTCGTAATAAGGTTGACATTTTATGATGGAACTTCAAGTCTTAATATTACACATACATGAAGAGTTGTTGCCACGGTCATGATCGTCTAGTTTCAAGGCGGTACAGTGGGTCGACGATAATAGCCACGATGGCGAGGAGTGCATCCATTATTGCCTGTACGACTTCTGCTCGAGGTGATGGAAAATATGATTACCTTGGTGTTGGAAAAATTGTTTCCACTCAAGGGGTTTGAGAAGAAACAAATGACAAAATTGAGAATACATGAATAAAAAATAAAGGCTTAAACACAAAATTCATCGTTTTCAAACAATATTTGCCCATCTCAGATTGAATTTGATACTTAAAGAGATATTGACAAATGATTTGAAAGATTAATCAAGCCTTTCAATAGAAAAACACTTAATCATTTAGTGTTTTCTATCAAAATTTCAATAACACTTTTGAAATAAATTTGAATATGAATGAAAGAATATAAATTCTATCTTTCGAAATGAAGATTTGATCTCAAGTTGTTGAATTGTGTTTTTTGATGTGATAGTCTATATGTATTTATAGATTTTAATCAACACCCACAAAATGATGCTAAAAGAACCACGAAAAGTTGCAAACTTTTAACCAAATGCATCCAAGAATTCAAACAAAAAACTAGACTTAATGGCTAATTTTTAGTCCTATGCGACCAACTATAACAATTCTATACGGTTGTATAGGTCAATCTCTTGCAAAGCATATAAACCCTGCACGTCATTATGCTACTGCAGGCCACACAGGCCTATGCGACTGCATAGGCTAAAGTTTTGTCCTTCAAATCCTTTCTCACTTCAAAACCTATTTTATTGATTTTGAACAATAATTCAACAATCCCCCAATTTTTCATATTCAAAATATACAATATTTATGCATAAGAATTGCTCAAACCTCACTCAAGTAACAACCAACATTATATTATTATGATAGGGTTGCCATCATTAGTGAATCTTTTATTCTAAGAGTTTAAACCACATCCTGTTCGAAGTAGATATTACTAAATCTCTATTTTGAGGTTTAGTTAAGGGATCCATTGATTCTCAATTACTTCACATAATTTAGGAAAATTATTCCACTCTTGATTAAGGTTCTAATGTAGTTGTGCTTCAAACTCATATGTCTAGACTTCTCATTATATACCTCATTGTATGCCTTTGCTAAGGTGGCTCAACTGTCACACATGATGAATAATGAAGATGTATTCTTCAATCCCAAAGGTATCTTATAAAAAAGATCTTTAAGTCACTCAGCTTCTTTCCTAATAACTGATAATGTTACAAATTCATATTCCATAGTTGAGTGTGTAATATATGTTTGTTTATTTGATTTTCAAGAAACAGCACGTCCTCCAAGAGTAAATACCCAACTCGAAGTAGATTTACTTTCACTCGTTCTAGCTGTCCAACTTCCATCGGTAAATCCTTTTAATATGGTTGAAAATTTAAATAGTTGAGAACTCATCCAATGACCTTCCAATGTTCCTTACTCAGATTACTTGTAAACTAAGTTTAATAGTTGTAAATGCTATCTCCGATCTTGTGTATTGAACTACATAGTTTGGACTTCTAATAACACTTGCACACTACAATTGAGTAATTTCTCTTCCATCATTCTTTATAAATTTTAAATTTGGATCAAGAGGGGTATTGAATTCTTTTACGTTCAAATGTTTGAACTTATTAATCACATTCTTAATATGATGTGATTGACTCAAGAAAAACCCCACCAATTTTTGTAACTTTGAAACCCAATATGATATTCACGTGTCCAAGATCTTTCATCTTAAACGTGGAACATAGAAAATTTTTTGTTGCTTTGATTCCATCCATGTGATTACTAATAGTCATATGTCATCAACATATAAGCAAATAAAGACTATATATTCATCACACACTTTAGAATATAAACATTTATGTACACTATTATTTATGAAACCAAATGAATTAATAGCTAAGTCAAAATTTTCATGTCATTTCGTAGGTACTTGCTTTAAACCGTATAATGGTTTCACCAATTTACACGCCTTATGTTCATTTTCAGTAGAGCAAACCCCTTGAGTTGTTCCATGTAACCTTATCATCAAGATCCCATAATTAAAAATGCCATCTTGACTTACATTTGATGTTCATGCAAGTCATGTATCGAAGCTAAGCGAATAAGATCCTAATTAAAGTTATTATTGCTACCAGTGCATAGATATCATAATCTATACATTCTTTTTATCGATACCTTTTAGCTATGAATCTAGCTTTAAAGGTGTTAAGATAATCATCAACATTGTATTTTCTCCTAAACACGCATTTACATCCAATAAGTTTGGATTTGGGTGGTAAATCGACATGTTCTTATGTATTATTTTAATAATTAAATTCATTTCATTTTTAATTGCTTCTTTTCAAAAAATACTATCACGAGAAATCATAGCATCTCTATAAGTTTTAGGATCAGTCTCCACTTGTAGAACGAAAAGAATTGTTCTTACAACATTCTTCTTATTTCCTTCTACTAAGTAAAACAAAATAAATTGAGAGTCAATTTTATCGGATCCTAAAGACTTCTTAATTTAAGTTCTTTTGCTTCTCCGTAGTTCACTAGATTTATGAACACATTTAGAAGATGTTTTATGCTTTGTTCCACTCGAGTTAGAGATCTCGTTGTAAGTTTTCCTTATTTCATCATCCGACGATAGTGCATTCTTGAAGAACTCCACATCACTTGATTCAATTATTACATTGGTATCCAATTTAACAATCTATATGATTGATATTACTAGTATAACCAACAAAAACACATTTAATGCCTCTTGGACCCACTTGGTCTTAGTAGGGTTTATGTTCTTACAATATGCAAGACACCCCACACTTTGAAGTTTGAAGCATCCAATGTTAGGTTTTCTTCATTGTCACAATTCATAAGGAGAAATATTTGTAAATTTTGAAGGAATTCTATTTAATATCCTTCATGCACTCAACAATACTTCATCCAATAAATTAAATGACAACTTAGCATAAGTTAACATGACATTTATCATTTCAACTAAAGTTCTATTTTTCCTTTCAACCAAATTATTTTGTTCAGATGTTCTAGGTGTAGAACATTGATGAATTATACCTTGTTGTTCATGAAAAAGGTTAAAATCACTAGAAAAATATTCACATCCTTCATCATTATTTTAGAGTTTTTATTTTTTTACTTAAGTGATTTTTAACTTCATTTTTATATGTTTTAAATATTTCAAAAGTTTCATGTTTATGTTTCATTAAGTAAACGTAAGCATATTTAAAGTGATCATCTATAAAGGTAATAAAAAACCAATTTCTATCTCTAGTTAACAAACTATTTAATTCACATATGTCCGTATGAATTAATTCTAAAATATTAGAAGTCATATTTACATTTTGATAAGGCTTTTTACTCATTTTAGATTCTATACATGTTTTATATTTAAATGTATCATTCTCATTATATGATATTAAGTCATATTTTAACATTTTTCATGGTACTCTTCCCCATGTGATCTAATATAGCATGTCATAAAGTAAATGAATCAACAATATAAACAAAATTAACTTTATTAATAATTTTGTCAATAATACAAAATTTGATCATTCCTTTATTAGAATAGCATTTTTTTAACAAATTTCTCATCTAGGGATAATACAAATTTATCAGACTCATAAATACTTTTTTATGCCCGATTTTCCTAAGACATTATCACTATGTTCCTATTCATGTTAGAAGCACGTAGTACATTTGTTAAAGTAACGAATTTTCCAAAAGTGAAGATAATTTCTAAATTTTCTTTCCCAACTACTTTAGAGCTGCCTTTGTTATCCGTTTGAGTCTCTTGATCACCATCCACTTCATAATAAGTCTTGAATAAAGACTTATCATATAATACACATACAGTTGTACATGTATCATACCACCAACCAAAAAAATTTCTCTTGATAGTATTGATCTCGCTTATGGTGGCAACAATATTTTATTCTTTGATGGAGTTCACTTTTCTTTTAGAGTTTTTTTATTTTCGATATCGACATTCCTTTGCATAATGTTCGGGTTTCTCACATACAAAGCAACCTCCCTTGGACTTCTTTTTAAAGTAGTTAAAGTTTTTAGAAGGTTTTCTCTTATTGGATTTATTTGAAGATTCAGTCTTTTCCATGGCATTGGCCTTTGAAGTACTTTCATAAAAATTGTCATTCTTATCTCTTGCCCTCGTTTTTTCTTCAATTCGAAGATATTTTTAAACTTCTTCCAAAGAATAGTTTTCAGAACTATGTATTATTTTCTTCCATTATCCTTTCCAAGTCTTGAGAGTTTCGCAATGATTGCTACGACTTGAAAAGATTCTAGGATTTCAATTTTGACCGCCTTCAACTTATTGACAGGAACTTGTAACCCATGTACTTGGAGGGAAGAGGAATGTTATTAAGGAATTTGAAGTCAAAATACCTTGAAATTAGGAATTTCTTAGTACCATCTTCTTATGCTTTGTACTTGTTTTTTAAAGCATCCCATATTTCTTTTGTCGATGATGTATTTGTATAGAGATCGTATAATTGGTCGGATAGAGCGTTAAGAATATGACCTCGGTATATAAGTTCATTTTGTTGACGCTTTTGCAGTTCGGCTCTTAAGGTAACAATATCTCCATTTGTTGGTTCTAGTAGTGATGTCAAATCAGGATCGAGGATGCAGAATATCATCAACGCCGTGAGAATGAACTTCAATTTGTCTTGCCATCTTGTAAATTTATCCTATCCAATTGATCTAGACGGATAAGATCTTAATTCATCAATTTGATCGTTGCCATCATAGTTTCATTTTTCATTGCAAAATATTGTTTGAGATTATTGGAAAAATTGTTTCCACACAAGGGGTTTGGAGAAGAAACTAAAAACAAAATTGATAACATAGGAATAAAAAATAAAAGTTTAAACACGAAATTCATTGTCTTTAAATAATATTTACCCCCTCTCGAATTGAATTTGATTCTTAAAGGGATATTGACAAGTGATTTGAAGGATTAATCAAGTCTTGCAATGAAAACACACTTAAGCACTTAGTGTTTTTTTAGCAAAACTTCAAGAATACTATTCACGAAATTATTCTTTCGATTTAATCCAACAAGTGTACGGTTCGTGACAAGTAATAAAGTGGAAAATAGAGTCTGAATGTCATCCCATGGAGATTGAGTAGCTTAGTTCTATCTGACTTAGCCTTAACCGAAATCGAATTGTCACTGAGATTTTGTAGTAACTTAAAATAACCCTAACTTAACCGAATATGCAATTGTATGTGAATGTGATGAACTATAATGTAAAGTGAGTTTTGAATGCAAGAGTGATGTAATTAATACATATGAAGCGCATTAGGATCACGAATCCCTAACCAATGCTCACTTTTAACTCTAGTTTCACGAATTGACAATACGTTGAATTTTTGAAGAATCAATACTTCTAAATCTATCCAACAATCTCTCTCGAGTAAAGTTGAACCACTCTCATACACCACCAGCCTATATATCTATGATGGGTGCAAATATAAGAATGCATGTAGATTTGTGAGCACTTAAAGATTCATGCAAGGCATAGCAGTATATCTCTATCCCCTATCGGACCCTACGATAATTTATACCCTATCGAGCTCATTCCCTCTCTCTCAAATGTATGAAATATGTCACCACAATCACACAATTACATACACATAATTATAGAAGCAATTAATTATATATAAATCATTCAAAGTTCAATAACATGGTTTAATGTAAAAAATGCAAAACTAGAAATTAAAAGGTTACATCACAAGGTTCACTAATCTTCTAGTACTTGAAAACCTAGCCTAGCATAGAGAAATTAATAATATACACAAAAACTTTAAGAAATGATATCACCGGTGTAAGATTTGACGTGTATCCCGTCGGTCTTCGTGTTTCTCTTCGTTCTTGTGGCGAAAAATCACCTCCAATATGTGTTATTTTCTCTCCCAATGTATTCTCTCCTTCAATTGAGGGCTCTAAGGTTTTTATATATCTCCTTTGACTTGTTTCCATAAGAGTTTTAACTAGAGAAGGAAATTGGAAATTTCGCGTCAAATTTGTACCATGCGATTGCATGGTGGTTTATGCCATGTAGTCCCTTCAATTTTTCTGATTATCACCATGTGACTGCATGGTGGTTAGTCGCATGGCATAAGTTTTCTTCTCGAAATTGACGTTTTGGTCCCCAAACTTCAAATTTCTTGCATTTTGACTTCTTTTCTCATTATTCTTTTCCCAATACTTCAAATCTTCAACAGATTGGTCCATGATTCTTTAACACCTTTGTCTATGCTTTCGGTTCATCTTTTAGCTATTTACATGTTAGTCTCTGAACTTTCATTCTTTTCCATTCTGGTCCTTTTTCTTCATTTTCTTCCTTCTATCATCCAACATTATCAACAAGTTGATACTTAGCTCATTTGCATTCTCGATTCGTCTTTTGGGTCATCTTTTGGACATTTATACTTTGGTCCCTAAACTTTCGTTTTCTTTTGTTTTGGCCATTTTTCGCATCTTTTCTCTTGAATTCCATGATATCCATCAATATTACCCTACTAAATAAAATTGCATAGAATTAAATCATATTCAACCAATTTTATCAACAACTAGTCATGTTTTGTGAGCCGAATAAGTGTGTAAAAACACATTTATGTAATACTTTTGAAAGAAATTTGAATATGAATGAAAGAATATAAATTCTATCTTTTGGAATGAAGATTAGATCTTAAGTTGTTGAATTGTAATTTTGATGTGATAATCTATATGTAATTATAGATTTCAATCAACATCCACGAAATGGTGCCAAAGAACCACGAAAAGTTGCAAGCTTCTCACCCAATGCCACCAAAAGTTCAAACAAAAAATCAACCTTAACGATTAGCATTTAGTTCTATGCGACCAAATAGCACAATCCTATGCAGTCCCATAGCTCAATCTCTTTAAGCCCTACATGTCATTATACGATCGCAGGCCACATAGGCCTATGCAGTCTCGTAGGCCAAACTTTTAGCCTCCAAATCCTTTTCATTCCAAAGCCTATTTTTATTGATTTTGAACAATAATTTCAACACTTGATGTAGTTGTAGTCATTGGTGAGGATAGTAGAAGCCATAAGAGCCACTAGAATGGGGAAAATTCGTCGACCACCTCTTCCCATGAATGTGAGGTTTCATTGACTCGTTCGCTCTCATCTTGATAATATGAAAAATGAGTAATTAATTACTCATTGTATATGCATTTCTAACATTTAGCCATGGGTATTTGATAAGTGTGTTTTTGCACACTTATTTAGGTCACAAACATGACTTAATAATGAGCAAACTGATAGAATTTTAACTTAATCTCGTTATATTTGTGAATTGTAGGGAACACTGATGAACATGGTGAAATTCAGAAGAAAAGAGCCGAAAAAAGACTAAAATGGAGAAAAATGATAGTTCAGGGACCAAAAGTGCAAATATCCAGAAGTTGACTCGATGAACAAATCGAGAAATCAATTAAGCTAATTACCAAATTCACGATTCTATGGGGTGATGAAATGAAAAGAATGAAGAGAAGATGCTAAGAAGTGAAGGATGCAAGTTGGAGGACCAAAATGCAATTTCTCCATAGTAGATAATACTATGCGACCGCATAGTATTATGTTCTATGTGGTCGTATAGTACCATACCGAAACAAAATAAGGGTGGAAAATTTCTTCTATACGACCGCATAGGATTACTCTATGCGGTCGCATAGAACAAAAGATTGAAGAAAATTTTGGTTTCCTTTTTCTTCCGAAACTCTTATGGAAATAAAATTTTAGGGTTCTATAAATACAAAAACTCGACCAGAACAAAGGAGACGCCGTTTGTACATGTTTTTGGGAGATTTTGAAGAACAAACAAGGGAGAAAACAAGAGAAAAACACCGCGCCAATTGAAGATCGGAGCGAATATTGATTCGGGTGATGTCATTTCTTCAAATACTTTTAAATTTTGTTCTTTTTAACATGTTAGGCTAAATTTATTACTACTAGGAGATCGATGAACCTTGTAATACCACGTTTAATTATTGGTTTGGATTTTTGACGTATGTAAACACCAATTCCGGAATTGATTGATTTATTTCATTTTTATAGTCATATAATTATTGTGCACGTGATTATATGAATGTGCTGACCTATTTTATGCATTCGAAAGAAGGAAAATAGGTTCGACATAGGATAAATCGTCATAGGGTCCGATAGAGGATAGAAATATACCTCTATGCCTTGTGTGAATTAATTGATATTCGTGAAATATAATGCATGTCGATATATTAGTATTCGTCATAGAAATATAGTCGAATCATATATTGGGATAGGTTTGGCATTGCTCGAGAGAGATTGCTAAATTAAAATAGGAATATTGATTCATCTTTTATGGATTTGGGTGTCAAATTTGCATAAATAACTATTGAACGGGTATTATTTGGGGATTCGTGATCCTAGTGAGTCAGAACATTCATTAATTCTATAAAAAAAACTTAAGTTAAATTGCATCCAAATTACTTTGAACTTAGTATAATCCTTAGTCAATAATTGCATCAATGATTCCATTCTGTTAGTTAAATTATAAGAACGCAATTTGCTTGTCGTGTTTCGGTTAATGTCATATTAGATTAATTTGAACTAACTCAATCCTTGTGGGATCGATACTTGGACTTATAGTCCATTTTACTACTTGTTAATGAACCGTACACTTGCGGTAGGTTTTGATTCGAAACAAATAATTTCGCGAACAAATTTTTGGCACCGTTGCCGGGGATTGAAATTTAGTTCTAATTTTATCTTTTGTGACACTAATCCGAACTTATCTAGATTAGTAGTAGTTCATTTACTAGGTTTAGTTTATTAATACTTTAATTTAATTCTATATTGATTTTGAAATTGTAGGGTTTGTATGCAAGGAGCACCGGATTAAGATTTGATTCCCATAGATCCAGAGATCGAACACACATTCCGTCATAGGCAAAGAGAAGCAAGAGCGGCACAACAAATGGCTAATGAGCAAAATCAATCGGAAATTCCACTTAACGAAGGCATGACAGTTGAAGATGATGGGAATACAATACTTGGGGGACTTCATGGCTCCGTTGGTGGTCCAAAGTCAATCTAGCATTGTGTATCCTCCATTTGGGCAACCGAACTTCCAGCTGAAAACAAATGTGATTAAACTGTTTCAGAATGGGCATCAATACCACGGGATGGCTAGCGAAAACCCACATACACACATATCCCGATTTCTGGATATGTGCCAACACTTTAGGTATCAGGGTATCTCGGACGATGCTATAAGACTGCGGTTGTTTCCACACACCTTGCGGGATAAGGCACTTGAATGGCTGGATTCGCTCCCTGTTGCAAGCATCACCACTTGGAACGAGCTAGCCCACAAATTCTGCACCAAGTTTTTCTCGCCAGCAAAGGTAGCAAAAATGAGGCATGATATCTCTATTTTCAACCAAGGTGAGTCCGAATCATTTGAAGAGGCATGGAATCATTTCAAGAATATGTTAAGGAAGTGCCTGCAACATGGTTTTGACAAGAAGACACAAATTCGATTTTTCTACACTGGACTACTTCCATCCTTCAAGAGCATGGTTTTGATTCCTCATCTGACGGGTCTATCTCCACGAGAACAATTGATGGAGCATGGGAGCTATTTGAGAGAATGGCAACAACTTCAGCCATGTGGTCTACAGATCGAGTGGTTCAGAAGAGATCGCCAGGGGTTTATGAGGTAGATACTTATTCTGCACTATCTGCAAAGATAGACTCTTTGTTCCATAAGGTTGATAGCATTTCACAGACCGCCACTGCTAAACAAGTCAAGAAGCCAAGTTGTGAAGAGTGTGGAGCAGACCACAATACTGTTAATTGTCTAATTCTCACACAAGGGGTCGAACATGCAGATTTTGTGCAATGGGATCAACGCCAACAAAACAACCCACATTCGGAAACCTTCAATCAGGGCTGGAGAAAACATCCAAACTTCTCGTGGAGCAATCGGAATCAAAACAGACCACAAGGTCAATATCAGCAACAGGATAAAAAGCCACCATTGGAAGAGATGTTTGAAAAGTTCATGGTAACAACCAACGAGTACATGGAAGCCAACAATCAGCTTATGCGAAAGACAGATGCAACTCTTCAAGATCAGAGTGCAACAATCAAAAATTTGGAGACACAAATGGGACAGATGACAATCTCCATTACAAGTATAACACCAGGAAATTTGCCCAGCAACACTGAAATCAACCCTAAGGAACACGCAAAGGCTATAACAACCAAAAGTGGAGTACAACTACCGGAGATACATGTCAAAAAATTGGTAGTTAGCAAGGAATCAACACCAATCGCGGATGAAGAAATTGTGGAACAAACTGGACAAACAACAGGGAATGTGGGCAAGGAGAATTCCAATACATCACGGGATGCCATTCCTATCAACCCTCATGAACCTCCTATTCCGTTTCTGCAAATATTGAAAAAGCACAAATTGAATCAACAATACAGTAAATTTCTTGAAGTTTTCAAGAAACTATATATCAACATTCCATTTGCCGAAGCACTTGTTCAGATGCCAAGTTATGCAAAATTCCTGAAGGATATCCTCTCCAACAAGCGAAAGATAGAAGAACACGAAACAATGATACTAACTGAGGAGTGCAGTGCCAGAATCCAGAGAACGTTGCCTCCAAAACTAAAGGATCCACGAGTTTTACTGTACCTTGCACTATTGGAAATTGTCATTTTGATAAATCATTGTGTGATTTCGGTGCAAGTATTAATTTAATGCCTCTCTCTGTTTTCAGGAAACTCGGCTTGGGAGAAACTAAAGCCACCATGGTTACATTATAGTTAGCAGATAGATCCCTTACACATCCAAGAGGGATCATTGAAGACATATTGGTTAAAGTGGAGAAGTTCATATTTCCAGCTGATTTCCTTACCTTGGATATGGAGGAAGATATGGATGTTCCACTTATATTGGGGCGGCCTTTCCTAGCTACTGGAAGAGCGATTGTTGATATTCAGAAAGGGCAGCTTAAACTGAGGCTTGGCGAAGAGCAAATCTCGTTCAATGTGTTCAAGGCAATGAAATTCCCAACTGAGTCAGACAGCTATTTCCAGATTGATGTAATTGACAGAATAATTTAAGATACATTTTGGCTACATCATCCTTTCGATGCTTACGAGGCGTACATTGCACATTCTCAATTTACTCACATTGATTCAAGTGAGATTGAAACATGTGCACGATTTTTGAAAACTAATCTGCCATACATGTGCAGACGCTACTTCGAAGAACTAGGAACCAGGACTACACAGTCAGTGCCATCTATTCAGCAACCTCCCAAATTAGAGCTCAAGCAACTGCCACCGCACCTGAGATATGCTTATCTGGGGGAATTTTCTACACTTTCAATTATTATCTCAAGTACGGTCAGTGAGGTGGAGGAAGAGAAACTACTTCGGGTGCTAAGGAAAAACAAAACAGCCATTGGATGGTCGATTGCAAATATAAAGGGGATCAGTCCGTCGCTATGCATGCACAAAATACTCATGGAGGAAAAATTCAAACCAAGCATTGATGGTTAGCGGAGGTTGAATCCACACATAAAGGAAGTGGTTAGGGCTGAGGTATTAAAGTTGCTCGACGCAAGCATCATCTATCCAATATCTGATAGTGCTTGGATCGGTGCAGTACAAGTTGTTCCCAAGAAAGGGGGTATCACAGTGATAGAAAACGAGAAAAACGAGTTAATTCCTACACGAATTGTGACTGGATGGAGAGTGTGCATTGATTACCGTAAACTAAACGCCGGTAAGCGAAAGGATCACTTCCCACTACAGTTCATCGATCAGATGTTGGAAAGACTAGCTGGTCATTTACATTACTATTTTCTGGATGGATACTCCGGGTATAATCAGATTTCAGCAGCACCTGACAATAAGGAGAATACAACTTTCATTTGCCCATACGATACCTTTGCATACTGTAGGATGCCGTTTGGTTTATGCAATGCTCCTGCAACTTTTCAGCGCTGCATGATGGCTATCTTCTCAGATATGATTGAGAAATTCATCGAGGTCTTCATGGATGATTTCTCAGTGTTCGGGTCTTCATTTGATGAGTGCTTGGAGCATTTGAGTCTTATGCTACAGAGGTGTACGGAAACTAACTTGGTATTGAATTGAGAGAAATGCCACTTTATGGTACAGGAAGGCATCGTGCTAGGACATAGAATCTCAGCAAAGGGTATTGAGGTGGACAAAGCAAAGATTCAAGTAATCGAGAAATTACCGTCACCTACATCCGTGAAAGGGGTTCGTAGTTTCCTTAGGCATGCCGATTTCTACAGAAAATTCATCAAGGATTTCTCAAAGATTACTAAACCGTCATGCTGTCTATTGATGAAGGAGTCCACTTTTGAGTTCACAGATGAGTGTATGCTTGCTTTTAACACTTTGAAGGAGAAACGGATCTGTGCACCCGTGATCATTACTCCAAATTGGAATCTACCATTTGAATTAATGTGTGACGCCAGTGATTATGCTGTTGGGGCTGTCTTAGGACAACGGAGAAATAAGATGTTTCACGTGATTTACTATGCAAGTAAGACCTTGAACGAAGCTCAACTCAATTATGCTACTACAAAAAAAGAGCTCCTTACCGTAGTCTACGCCTTTGACAAATTTCGATCATATCTCGTGGGTTCAAAGGTCATTGTTTACACAGATCACGCTACTATCAAGTACTTAATGGAAAAGAAGGATGCAAAACCCCATCTTATTCGTTGGATACTGTTGCTTCAAGAGTTTGACTTGGAAATCAGGGATAAGAAAGGCAGTGAAAGTGTAGTGGCAGACCACTTATCTCGACTCGAGGCCACTGAATAGACAAAAACAATGGAAATCAATGAAGTCTTCCCAGATGAACAGATTTTTGGTTTGGGAGAGGCCCCCTGGTATGCAGACATCGTTAACTACTTAGCCAGATCTATCATGCCGCCTGAGTACTCCAGTCACCAGAAGAAGAAATTTTTCTCCGAGTTGAAATATTATTTCTGGGAAGATCCCATCCTATACAGGCAGGGTGCAGATCAAATTGTTCGCTGCATACCTGAGGAAGAAGTGCCTTTGATATTAGAACATGGTCATTCATCTACATATGCAGGGCATTTTGGCGCTTCAAAAACAATAGCGAAGATCCTTCAATCCGATTTTTATTGGCCTACACTATTTAAAGATGCTTTTGAATTCGTAAAAAGGTGTGACCGATGTCAACGCATCGAAAATATATCCAGGAGAAATGAAATGTCTTTGAATAGTGTCCTAGAGGTGGAACTATTCGACGTTTGGGGGATCGACTTCATGAGGCCATTTCCCCCATCCTTCTCTAATCAATACATATTAGTGGCTGTGGACTATGTATCAAAGTGGGTAGAGGCCGTTGCACTGCCTACCAATGATGGGAAGGTGGTGATTGAGTTTCTAAATAAACATATTTTTACCCGCTTTGGAACATCGAGGGCTATAATTAGTGACGGAGGAAAACACTTCTGTAATCGTCAATTCAAACAATTGTTGGCTAAATATGGCGTTAAACATCGTATAGCCACTGCATATCATCCCCAGACCAATGGACAGGTCAAAGTGACTAATAGACAATTAAAGCGAATACTTGAAGTCACATTAAGTTCATCACGAAAGGATTGGTTTAAGAAATTAGACGACGCCTTGTGGGCCTATAGAACTGCATTCAAGACCCCTATAGGAATGTCACCATATCGACTGGTTTTCGGAAAAGCATGCCACTTACCTCTTGAGATAGAACATCACGCTTACTGGGTAATGAAGAAATTGAATCTAGATTTGAAGGCTACAGGTGAAAAAGTCTCCTACAACTTAATGAGCTGGACGGGCTCAGAATGGAAGCCTACGAGAATTCAAGAATCTACAAAGAGCGCACCAAGAAATGTCATGACATGCACATTCAGAGGCGTGAATTTATGGTGGGACAGAAAATGCTACTCTACAACTCTAGGCTTAAGCTGTTTCCAGGAAAACTGCGATCAAGGTGGTCTGGTCCTTATACTATTACACAGGTTTTTCCCCACGAGGCAGTTGAAATCACTCACGATAGCAAGGGGACATTCAAAGTCAATGGACAACGTCTGAAACACTATTGGGGCGGCGATTTTTCAAAGGAAAAGTCTATCGTTCATCTTTGCCCGTCAGAATGAAGCAACATGGTATAGTCGAGCTACCGACTATAAACTAGCGCTGAGTGGGAGGCAACCCACTGTATCCTTCTATTCACTTATTTTCCAAGTATTTTTAAAATTATTTCATTCCTGTATTTGCATTTGTTTTTAGGGTTATCGGTTGTTCATGCATGTTACTTGGATCGAACTTTCATCCCCATAATTTCCTAGGCATTACACACATGGTAGTTGAGTTTGAAACGATGTTGGGTGTTTGGGAGCACGGTACACGTTTAAAAAAAATAAAATAATGATACTATAAATTTTATGAGGGAACTATTTTTTTTTCTTTGCATTTCAGTGTTAAAAAAGAAACAAGAAAAAAGTATGTCTATGCGATCTTTGCATTTCAGTGTTAAAAAAGAAATAAGAAAAAAATATATCTATGCGATCGCATAGACATAATGTCTATGCGACCGCATAGATAGTTACCGAGAATAAAAGGGGCCATATTATTTGTACTATGCGACCGCATAGATTAGTACTATGCGGCTGCATAGTAGATCTCGGTCATGATTTAAAACCATGACCGAGACATTCTTCCCCATTTCCCCCCTAATTTCCTCCTACACCATTACCACCTCTCCTACACACATCAACACGCCGAGCTTCACTCGACTACCCACCCCTTTTGCTCCATCAATCAACATTCCACGCATCCAGTGCGAGGTCTAGGTACGTTCCTCTTTTCTCTTTCTATGCATATGTCTTCTCTATTTTGTTTCGCCATGAGAATATGCTATTTAAAACTAATTGTGGAGGATGGGCAATGCTTTTCGTTGGTTTGGTGTATGTTACATTTGGGTTGTGTGGGGATTGGTGGAACATTGTCACTTTGGTATTGTGTAGGTTCTTTTTCAATCTTGCAGGCTACGTGTTCGATGAATTGCCTACGTGACAAGTGAAGTACATTTTGCGCAATTCCGCACTGGACATTTCAAGTACATGCATTCCCATATATGTGACGTCGAATTGCCATCAAAATTGAGCTCGGCACTCTCACGCACCAACCACTCACACATTAAGGCACACATGTTAGGTTCACCTCACCTCATCGCACCCATTTCGTCCCTTGCGTTCGGTACCCGTATGACTTCCAATGAGCTTGAAATTTGAATATGTGTCACTCGATATTACATACTTCCATATGCTCGAAGGTTACTCGAGAAAATTTCAAGTCTTCCCGATGATGTCCGGGGGTGAACCTACACACTTAATCATCGGTTTACTTGATTCATTTTGGTTGTTTGGACCTACGTTTGTGTGCAACTTGTTCTTTTACCTTCCTTTGATGTTATTGAGCATGTTTTCTTGACATTTACGTGCTAACACATTCACAACCACTCGAACGACCGTGTATCACATCACTTCTACCTTGCAACACATAAGCACATGGCATGTCACGGCACCTTACGTCCCACACTTTCCACTATTCATTAGCATATCAAACGAAGTCCATTTGCGTTGAAATTTGAATATGTGGTAGATCTCACTGAATACTCTCATATGCCAGGACCTTGCGTGGGGGAATATCGATATTTCTCGATGATGTCCGGGGCTAAACATGCGCACTTGGTCAGAGATATGATTTTTTTTATGTGTGTTTGTTATGGCCTATCTTTCCAAATTTTCACCTCAGCATTCTCTTTACACATCCCTCTTTATCATATTTTGATACGAACACACCATGGTACTTGATATGCTTGTTGAAGCAAGTTTGGGGAGTGTGTAAACTATATTTCTCGCTTACCTCATTTCCCCTATCATTTTTATTCCTACCGTTTACTGACTATTGTATCTTTAACTTTGCAGGATGCCCCCAAAGCGTACATCAAACGGAAAGGAGAAAGTTGGTTCCACATCCGGCACAGATCGGACAAGGGAACCCGACGGAGGAGTCAGGCATTTTTCTTTCTTCTGACCAAGCAGCCCGCTATGCCAATGTTATCCGGGAATGGGCGGTTATCCCAGAAAGACCAGTTAAATTAGATGATTTCCCGGGATTTGAATTGGTTTATCTCGTCCACAACTGCGGGTGGGAGAAGGGGATTGAAAGACCACACCCCGTCTATGAAAACTTGATGTGGGACTTCTATGCAAATTTCAATGCTGAAATAGACACACCGGGATCCGACCATCTACATCAGACTTGGGTTCGAGGCAAACGGATCATGTTTTCACCTAAGGTAATACATGACTACTATCATTTCACCTGGGCAAATGTAGTCCCAATCTCGCATGATTTCAACTGGGTTGAAGTGGCTGAAGTTTTATTGGGACGGGAAAATGCTTGGCAGCTCCCTACCGCTGATTGGTATCAGATTGACCTCACTCCATCTATCGCCATCCTTTGGTTATTCATCTGCCACAATATCGAGCCGATCTCCCATCGGACGACATTCACCGATCAGAAGGCAGGCTTTATTTTCCACTTAGTTCGAGGGAACAAAATTGACTTGGCCACATATATTTACAATTAGATACACGTTATAGGCGCATGGGGTGACAGGCACACATCATTGATATTCCCGAGCCTGATAAGTGGAATTTGTAAAGCAGCTGGCATACAAGTTCAGCTAGGGGAGGCACCGGAGAAACCTAGTCCTTTTATCAAATGCCTCACACTTGAGGCCCAGGATCGCGCCCGGATTAAACATCAGCAGAAATTGAAAAACGAGCGCCGGCGACAGCAACAGGTGCAGAGGGATAAGAAGCTATGGACTTTGAAATGCCACAAGCTCCACCACCACTAGTTGACGTAGACACCCAGTTATTGCGGCAGAGGTTTGCCACTATGACTGGACACGGCCGAGACATGCAGCAGCTTCAGCAAGCCTTTGGGGCACTGACTACCACAATGCAGCAGGTGTAGACAGATATGGCATCTGCACGAAACTTCGCATCCACTGCCAGCAGTGAATCCATCACAGCACGCCGACAGATGAGTACCTTTGATGGGCGTCTGGGCACGTACGTTAGCCGAATGGATGGTTTACAGTGGCGGGTGAACGAGTCTTGGGACTGCCTAGGGAATTTGGAGACGTGGGTTCAGGCCATGCAGATGGAACAGATCCAGCAGTCTACCTTGTTGAGGGAGATCTTGTCTCGCCTTCCCTCTCTTCCTGGCAATGATGATACTAGGCCCAGCTTTCCTTCACAGCCACCATTTTGATCAGGGGAGTATTGTTTATCCCATTTTGATTCTTCATCTTCAGTTGTCTTTAAAAATTCTGTCATTAATCTTTTGTTAATCTTACATTGAGGACAATGTATTAACTAAGTTTGGGGAGGGTGACATAATTTATTTCACATCTTTATCTATGTTCATCATTATTTTATTTATTTATTTATTATTGCATGCATGATGAATGAAAAAAAAAACAAAAAAATTGCATTCTATTCAGTCTGTTTTAATTCTCTTCATGCATGCTTGTGTGGGCTTGATGGCCTTGCTGACTATGATGTGACTATTGGACTGGTATAATTCATAAACTTTGGATATAGTGCTGAATAGATTAACCAATACTTGTGATGCAATACTTGACATTATCTATGCACGCTATTCATGCATGACATGTTAGGTGAATGACTGGATTTTGAGTATAAAGTAGGAAAAGAATGATAACCCTCTATTGATTTAACATGTAAACCACCTTAAGACAGTTTGGAATTGGTTGAGCTATTATAGGGAACATTGAGATAAGCGGGGGCTCCGTGCATGAAATTTTATTGTGTGGATTGCCTAGACCAGTGAGGTGAAGATTAGGTGAAAATCTTAAATTAGGGGTTGGTTTTGAAAACTAAATGTCTAGAACAATAAGGGTATAAAATTAATTTGTGTGAATAAGACACTTCTTTTCATGCCTTTATGACCCGAGCAAGTAAGCCTGTAAGGATATTTCAAAATCTGGTGCCCTAAGGTCAACTGGCCTGAGAATAACTAGCCTAAAGCTCGCTAAAGGGGTCATATAGAAAATAAGAGGGAAAGAGGTTAATAAAAAGTCATTTGATTGAGCCTTTATAACTCGAGTGAATAAGTCTACAAGAGTTCAAAATCTAGTGCCCTAATGTCAACAGGCTTGGCCTAAAGCTCGCTAAAGGGGTTATATAGAAAGCAAATGAGAAGATGACAATGATATTAAAAAAAAATTCAGAAAAATTAGAGAAAAGCGAGAAAAATAAAAGAGAGGCAATAACATGAAGAAAAGCCCTTGGACATTTGGTTGAAGAAACTATACCTTTAAGACGAGGCAAGTAACCTAGTTTAATCTTGAGTGTCGAAGCAATCAAACTTAGGAGAGCCTTCACTTGTTGACATGTAAACTTGTGATAGTGAGATCAATCTAAACTACGAGAGGGTAAGGACTACAGCTATGTAAATTCTTAATTTTAAAACACGATCCCGGGATAATTGAGTGAAAAGAATAAGTTTGGGGGGTTGTGTATCTCTCGAGTGAGTAAGGATACATTTGACCACTTAGGGTTGGGACTCAAATTTAGCATGAACCTGATATGTTGGCATGAATTCACACACACACACACGTCAATTTGCATTTAACAGGTAATATTTGATTTCATTTTTGCACCGATAAATTTTCATAAAGTCAAATACTTAGTCCAATCTTGAGCCACAGTAGGGTATTAAGTCATGTTTGTTTAGAATTAAGTCACTATCTTATTTGAGGACAAACAATAGTTCAAGTTTGGGGGGTTTGATAAGTGTATTTTTACACACTTATTTAGGTCACAAACATGACTTAATAATGAGCAAAATGATTGAATTTTGACTTAATCTCGTTATATTTGTGAATTGTAGGGAACACCGATGAACATGGTGAAATTCAGAAGAAAAGAGTCGAAAAAGACTAAAATGGAGCAAAATGATAGTTCAGGGACCAAATGTGCAAATATCCAAAAGTTGACTCGATGAACAAATCAAGAAATCAATTAAGCTAATTACCAAATTCACGATTCCGTGGGGTGATGAAATGAAAAGAATGAAGAGAAGATGCTAAGAAGTGAATGATGTAAGTTGGAGGACCAAAATGCAATTTCTCCATAGTAGCTAATACTATGCGACCGCATAGTATTATCTTCTATGCGGTCGCATAGTACCATACCGAAACAAAATAAGGGTGAAAAATTCCTTCTATGCAACCGTATAGGATTACTCTATGCTGTCGCATAGAACAAAAGATTGAAGAAAATTTTGGTTTTCTTTTTTCCGAAACTCTTATGGAAATAAAATTTTAGGGTTCTATAAATACAAAAACTCGATCAGAACGAAGGGGATGCCGTTTGTACATGTTTTTGGGAGATTTTGAAGAACAAACAAGGGAGAAAACAAGAGAAAAATACCGTGCCAATTGAATATCGGAGCGAATATTGATTCGGGTGATGTCGTTTCTTCAAATACTTTTAAGTTTTGTTCTTTTTAACATGTTAGGCTAAATTTATTACTACTAGGAGATCGATGAACCTTGTAATACCACATTTAATTATTGGTTTGGATTTTTGACGTATGTAAACACCAATTCCGGAATTGATTGATTTATTTCGTTTTTATTGTCATATAATTATTGTGCACGTGATTATATGAATGTGCTGACCTGTTTTATGCATTCGAAAGAAGAAAAATAGGTTCGACATAGGATAAATCGTCATAGGGTCCGATAGAGGATAGAAATATACCTCTATGCCTTGTGTGAATTAATTGATATTCGTGAAATATAATGCATGTCAATATATTAGTATTCGTCATAGAAATATAGTCGAATCATATATTGGGATAGGTTTGGCATTGCTCGAGAGAGATTGCTAAATTAAAATAGGAATATCGATTCATCTTTTATGGAATTGGGTGTCAAATTTGCATAAATAACTATTGAACGGGTATTGTTTGGGGATTCGTGATCCTAGTGAGTTAGAACATTCATTAATTCTATAAAAAAACTTAAGTTAAATTGCATCCAAGTTACTTTGAACTTAGTATAATCCTTAGTCAATAATTGCATCAATGATTCCATTCTGTTAGTTAAATTATAAGAACGCAATTTGCTTGTCGTGTTTCGGTTAAGGTCATATTAGATTAATTTGAACTAACTCAATCCTTGTGGGATCGATATTTGGACTTATAGTCCATTTTACTATTTGTTAACGAACCGTACACTTACGGTAGATTTTGATTCGAAACAAATAATTTCGCGAACAGTATTGATGTAAATCCTGGAGATAAAGCTCCAAACAATGCAAAATCCTTGATACACTGGAATATGAAAATGATGATTAATAGAAAAGTGTGGAATCTTGGGATTAATTGTGGTTCACATAGATGTATTTATTTGTCTCAAACAAAAACTTCCTTCTTCTTCTTTTCCCTTTTCCTTTGTCTTGCCTTCGAGAAGCAGTACCAACATGTTTAATTTTGTTTGAAATGGTTGGGTCAATCAACAAATATGTCGTTTGTTTTACAACTCAACATGGTATTCTTTCGTCGAGCACTGTACAAATTATAAACATGGACTAATGATTCTTGATTTTGGTTCCGTTTTCTGACTTTTTTTCTTTTTTTAAAAAACTAACAGCAACCTTCACTTCTAATTCTAATTAAGGGCCCGTTCGGTAGTGATTATGAGAATTGATTTTTTGACTATTAGAGAGAAAAATGTGTTCTATCTATCAAAAATAATAGTTGAAATAGTGAAACACTAGTGAAAAAATTAATTTTTTGAGGGTGAAAAATTGCTGTTAAACGGGAGCTAAAATGTCTACTTTTAAACATCACGGGACAATGTTACATGTACATCCACTTTTACACCGAATTTTTCACCTACACACACAATAGGAGGGCGGATCCCACATGTCAAAATTTTTTGAAGTTAAAAGTTTATTAAATTAAATAAAAGAAGAAAACAATTTAAAATATAACATAATATAACGTAATTAATTGTTCTAATTAAAATATAAAGTAATTAATTTTAAATTATTAGTATTTTTATTAATTGTTCTATATTTTTTATATTTATTAATGAATTTAATTTTTTCCATAATTTAACGTAATTATTTATTTTGTAATTTATGTATTTATAAAATAATTAAATAAATAATATTTCAAATAAATAAATTATAAAGAATATAAAAAATGAAGAAAATGGTTGAATACTGTTCATTTGATATAATTTTTTAAGTAATGATTGGAGATAAATTTTATTTTGGTACAAAATTTGATGTAGGACTGAAGATAGCCTCATCAACTAATATCACTTACCACCCCCTCTATTATTTGTCTTGAGGCACGAGCAATTTGTTTAAAATATTATTGCAAATCTGTACTGACACATAAAAACAAAGAATTTTTAAGGGAAAAAAAACCTAAAAATATATTAATTAATTTATTTATCTTTAAATGTAAAAAAACGCTCCATACCTTAACCTACCTATTAATATTGAGTAGCCAACTCAAGAGCCTCAAATTTCTGGCTTTTTTACTTTCAGTTGCAGTCTCTGAGGAATCCTCGCCTCCTCTCTTTTTTACTCGAAAATGTTGTCTTTGAATCTTCTTCCTTCCTCAAATGTCATTTTCTCTGAAACCGGTCATAAATGTCCCATAAATGCTTCACTTTTGGATCCAATTCTTGTGAACAGACATAGAAATCCACAGTTTCCCTTTCATACATTCCAAAAACCCACTTCAAAAATGAATAATATAGTCTTGTTTAGGCCTTCTGAAGAACCGTTGTCCCAGATCTCCAAATCAAGATTAGATTTTGGAAAAATATTGACAACCCCTTTTGGGTTTTCTTCAAGATTTCTAGCCAGAGCAGCCTCTGGAGCGCCACAAGAAGCCAGCCCTGACGGTGAAATTGAAGTGTCAAAGCCAAACAAGAATCTGAAGCTAGCCATTATTTTGGTCTATGGTACTTTCAGAACATCGTTGTTAACATTTACAATAAGAAGGCTTTGAATATTTTCCCTTATCCATGATTTCTTGCATCATTTCAATTGTTTTGTGGATCTGTTTGGATGTTTATTCTTTGGTCTTTAAAGCTTAATCCTTGCCCAAAAATCAACAAGTCATTTATTGTTGCGCTTCTTGGACCTGCACTTTTCCACACAATAGGCCACATTTCGGCATGCGTTTCATTCTCAAAAATGGCTGTTTCTTTCACTCATGTAATTAAATCAGCAGAGCCCCTTTTTTTCAGTGGTGTTTTCATCGTTTATTGGTGAATCATATCCGTTAAAAGTCTGGCAATCGATTCTCCCAATTGTTTTTGGCTGCTTATTGGCTGCTGTCACCGAAGTTTCCTTCAATTTTGGGGGCTTGTGGGGTGCTATGATAAGCAATGTTGGATTTGGAGGAGGAGCACAAGTGGAGCAAGAACAAGATGATCGGTATTATATTAGGAGGTGTGTGGAGCTTGCTAGAACTGCAATTGGGTACACCAGCCCTAATCCTATGGTGGGGTGTGTGATTGTGAAAGATGGGAAAATTGTTGGTGAAGGGTTTCACCCAAAAGCTGGCCAACCTCATGCTGAGGTAACATACCTATTATTCTGTCATTTTGTCATATATGTTAAGAGCAATGTGTGTGTGTGTATATATATATATATATTTTTTTTAGTTTATTATTATTATTATTATTATTTTTTGATATCCAGATATCCCAGCTTACACTAGATTAAATTCTCGACCCCCAAGATTCTTGTCCCTTGTCCCTGGAACTTTGAAGGGAGTAAATCGCTAAGAACAATGTATTTTACCTTTATGATTTGGGGGGTTTGACTAGGAAGCTAAATGCTTTTAGCTTGTGACATTGTATTCTACTTAGGACCTGTGGGCAATGTCACTCATATGTGCTTTGGCTTGCATATAAGGGGTGAATACCTGTTTCCATTTCAAATTTTTTTGCTATAGATACTACGTTAAATAATATGGAATCGGCTGTATTTCGTTGCTATATCTACTGGAGATCCAACGAAATCTTTAGATGAATCCTCTACAAAATTTGTACTGGAATTTGTCATAAATTTTAAAAAAAGGTTTATACTGGCCATTAACCTACAACAACCCTCCTCCTTTACGGGGCATAAGATCGGCTATGAAAACTGTAGGTGGAGTTAAATACCTTTTATTCTTTTAGATATGTTGGGATTTTTAGAGCTAGACATGGTCCGATTCGGTTCGGTTCGGTTCTAACGAGAACCGAATCGACCCGAAATTTTTGGATATTTAGTAAGTGGAACTGTCAGGTCCAAATTTAATTACGGAACCGTTCGGGTTCGGTTCCATTCGGTTCCGTATTATAATTAAATTTTTTAATATATACAAAGTTATGTTAATTTAATTAATGATATGTTCAATATTAGTTCTTACAAAATAACCTAATTCAATCTTATATATTTCACGTCTTTGTTTGTTGAATTCTTCATAAATTTGATTATTAAAATCACAGAAACAGAAAGATAGCAAGCTCAAAATAATTAAGAGAGATGTTGTAGAGCTTTAATTCGATTTTTTACGGTAGAAACGACACTAAAGTTGAATAATAGATTTGGATAAAATTGAGGTCAATTTGATTAAATTGATTTTGAACTGAAAATTAGAAATAGGAAAATCATATTTTGTGGTTTGAACTAAATTAACTAGTTAATAAATTTATTTAGAAAAAATAAAATAATTTTACTTATTTAAAATAAATTAATTAAAAAATTACGGACATTTGGTTCTTCGAATCTTGGCCTAGAATCGAGAATCGAACCATACCCGTCGGTTCTTGATTCAAATACCCATTCGGGTATTTAATTTGAGAAGAACCGTTGGTTCGGTTCGGTTCGTTTTTGGGTCGGTTCAATTCGGGAGTTTTGTCCAGCCTTAGGGATTTTCCCAGTTATATAAATGAGATGCTACCATGTAATGGTGATTCCATCATATATTTGATTAGTTTGATCCAAATTGTTGAAAGATTAAAGAATAATGGTTTTCTTATATAGTTCTAATTCAATGTTTAGCAACATAAATCCAATCTGAAAGCTGGTGTTGTTATACATAAATTCTAAATCAATATATTAAATTAGATTAATTTTCATACAAATATATTTACAAAGATGCTTTCAAATATTTTCACTGAGAAAATTGCAGATTTTTGCACTAAGAGATGCTGGGGATTTGGCAGAAAATGGGACAGCATATGTGAGTTTGGAACCATGTAACCATTATGGGAGAACTCCACCATGCACCGAAGCCCTAATAAAGGCCAGAGTGAAAAAGGTGGTGATTGGTATGGTAGATCCTAATGCCACTGTAGATTCAAAGGGGATTAGGAAGCTGCGAGATGCAGGAATTGAAGTGACTGTGGGAGTTGAAGAAGAACTGTGCAAAAAGCTTAATGAAGCCTATATCCATTACATGCTAACAGGGAAGCCTTTTGTTACTCTGAGGTACTTCTCTTTAATGGCTACTATCTAAAGAAATGTTTGGTTTGAGGTACTATTATATACTAGATCTTAATTTCTTTTTCATTCTTAATATTATAGCTAACTATTCAACCCATATTACGATATATACCATTAGTGCATGTTTGGCCTATAGTCCTAAACATGACTACACAACATAATAAATAAGATTTATGGCCTATTTGATGTAGATTTTTTTAGAGTAAAATGGAATGTGATTTTTTTTTTTTTTTTTTTTTTGAAGAATCTATCGTTAAAAAGTTGGGAAAAGTTATGGGTCCATGTGCAAAAACTATTTTATCGGAAGAGTGTATCTTGAAAATGAGTTTTAAAGAATTTGTACTAAAAAGTGGCCTAAATTTCTTCTTCTTTGTTAATATTTCCTTTTACATTTTGATCCATCTACCAACTATTGTCTTTTCATTGAACTCTGTCGATAGCTTGATTATCTTGCCAGTTTTGTGTTTCTTTTATTAGACTACATATTCTATTTTGTTAAGCTGAATACAGGATTGCGTTATAGGTACTCGATTGCAGTCAATGGTCATCCTTTTGATCAGCTTGGTGAAGAAGTCACAGAGTGCGGTGGATACTATTCAAAGTTGTTGCAAGAACATGATGCAATCATTCTTTCTTCTACTTCTTCATTTCCTGCATCTAAGGAACCTGGGGCCAATCAACCTATTCAGATTGTGTTATCAAGAAATCCAAATTCCCAAATTCAAACTCTCAATCCTGCTGATGATGCCACTTCTAAAGTCTTAATCATCACCGAGAAAGGGACGAATGTAGAGCCAGAAACAAGTCAGAAAGGAATTGAGATCGTAGTTTTTGATAGGACAAGTCTGATTTCAATTTTGGAACATTGCAAGCATCAAGGATTATGTAGTGTCTTGCTAGATTTAAGGGGGGGATTATGCAAATTTTGAGGGTATACTAAGAGAGGGTTTCGAACAGAACTTGCTCCAAAAATTGGTGGTGGAGGTATTGCCAATTTGGCGTGGAAGTGAACAAACGGCATTGCAGCATATCTATGTAGAACAACGGGTGAAGAATTTGACATCCATGATCTCAGGTAAAAGCATTCTGTTGGTGGGATATTTCGAATGAAAATGTCCGGACTCATGGCTAGCGAATTCTTTGAACGACCAACAATTTGTTTTCTGGTCACAAAGAGGAATCTCTACCATCCATGGTCTCAGGTGGGATATTTCGAATGAAATTGTCTGGACACATGGCTAGCGAAATCTTTGAACGACCAACAATTTGTTTTCTGGTCACAAAGAGGAATCTCTACCATCCATGGTCTCAGGTGGGATATTTCGAATGAAATTGTCTGGACACATGGCTAGCGAAATCTTTGAACGACCAACAATTTGTTTTCTGGTCACAAAGAGGAATCTTTGCCCCTTATAGAGACGGATCAATTTCGTCGTCTAAGGCATTTTTATCGAAAAATTCATGTTGCAAGGGTACGGGAGACAACATTGTTCTACATCCTCTGGTTTCTTTTAAATATGTTGGGATTTTCCTAGTTATATAAATAAGATGCTACCATGTAATGGTGATTCCATTATAGATTTGATTAGTTTGATTCAAATTGTTGAAAGATTAAAGAATAATGGTTTTCTTATAGAGTTCTAATTCGATGTTTAGCAATAGATATCCAATCTGAAAGCTGGTGTTGTTATACTTAAATCCTAAATAAATATATTAAATTAGATTAATTTTCGTACAAATATATTTACAAAGATGCTTTCAAATTTTTTCACTGAGAAAACTGCAGGTTTTTGCACTAAGAGATGCTGGGGATTTGGCAGAAAATGAGACAGCATATGTGAGTTTGGAACCATGTAACCATTATGAGAGAACTCCACCATGCACTGAAGCACTAATAAAGGCCAGAGTGAAAAAGGTGGTGATTGGTATGGTGGATCTTGATGCCATTGTAGATTCAAAGGGGATTAGGAAACTGCGAGATGCAGGAATTGAAGTGACCGTGGGAGTTGAGGAAGAATTGTGCAAAAAGCTTAATGAAGCATATATCTATCAAATGCTGATGGGGAAGCCTTTTGTTACTCTAAGGCACTTCTCTTTAATTGCTACTCTCTGAAGAAATGTTTGGTTTGAGGTACTAGAATAGGCTATATCTTAACTTATTTTTCTTTCTTAATACTACAGCTAAATATTCAACCCATATTACGATATATACCATTAGTGCATGTTTGGTCTATAATCCTAAACATGACTAGACAACATAATAAATAAGATTTAGGGGAATTATAAAAAATGACACTTTTTTTGAAAATTGCTATAAAACTTTTGATGTGCACTAAATTTTATCAAAAATGTCACTTTTTTGGTGGAAAATGTCCAAATTACCCTTAATCTCCCCTTTTTAGGAGCATTAAATGCTCATTAATGGTAGTCTCCAATCCAATCAATTGTAATGATTTCATTATTTAATTTGTATATTATAATAATTTGGTAAATGTATATTATATTGTATAATATGAATTGACTAAAAAAAAAAAAAAAGATGTAAAAAAAAAATTTTAAAGAAGCAAAAAAAAGATAAAAGAAGCAAAACAATCCTAGTTCACATCAAATATATTCCTTCTTGAAAAAACCCTCCATTTTCTTTCATCTTATTTATTCCTTCATCAACAATATATTGCTATTCAATTCATCATCTATTTGGAGAGGTTAGTTATTACAAATTATTTATATTTTTATATAATAACTTATTATTTTTCACATATTAAAAGCAACATAATCATCAAAGTGAATAAAGTATTTAAAACCACTATTAATGATGATGGTATTGTTTTTTCTTTTTCAAATCATTTTAAAGGAAAAATATACCAAAAATATTTAGGCAAATGTCAACTAGTCCATATTTAATGAAACAGTCATTTGTTTATGGAGATTTGTAGAGCAATGGAATAATTGTTGTAGTTGAGAATTGATTAT
Organism: Olea europaea var. sylvestris; assembly: GCF_002742605.1. Classification (NCBI taxonomy): domain Eukaryota; kingdom Viridiplantae; phylum Streptophyta; class Magnoliopsida; order Lamiales; family Oleaceae; genus Olea; species Olea europaea. The sequence continues at coordinate 1,033,631 of NC_036252.1, forward strand.
AACTATTAATATTTTGGAGAAAGTAACAAACAAACAAGTCTTAAACTTGTCGGCGGTCGCGACAGTTTATTTGTCGATCTCGACGGTTATACATGTCGATCTCAACATTTATAAACTGTCGAGATCGACAAATAAACTATCAGGATAAAGTTTTAAACTGTTAAAATCGACAGTTGAAAATTGTTGACACCCTGCATTTCATATTTTTCTATTGCATTGGTTTAAATATTCAAAAGTGCCCCTTCGATGCTATTACATATCGACATATTGACTGTTCATAATTCTTATCGTTGTAATCCCTTTATTTTAGGTATGAACACCCATTTGAGATTCATCGTGTCGCATGGGGGAAGATTTATTCACGCGGATGACGAATGGAAGTGGATAGGGGACAAAACCACATCCATTTTAGTGCCGAGAAATATTACCCTAGCCGGACTTCTGTTACGGTTGAATGACAAACTTGGCATTATCGATCCGCACACCGAAATGGAATTGAAGTTTAAAGTCCCGAACATGAATATACCGCCAGTTGAAATACGTGAAGATGAAGACCTCATGTGGTACATATCTGTTCATACGGAAACTGCTCTGTGCGTTACTATTATGGAGACAAATATGCGAACTGTTGACATAGGGAGGGATACGAATTTGCGTGACCATTTGTTTGCCGCAACGGATGTTCACCAGAACTTAGAACACGATGACATGAATCATAAGCCTAGTTCCCCGGTGAATAATGCAGTCGAAACGGGGAATTTTAATGATGGGGTTGCACCTGTAGACGATATGTTGGACGACCCATTCAATGGTACAGATGCTGCTAGTATTGCAGATGTTGATGCCTGAATGTCATCACAACATATTCGTTTAGGTACAGACCAATGGATTACAATTGTGGATACATCTGATCTTGTTGAACGACAAATATTCTTGAGCAAGAAAGAGCTGTACTTGAAAATTCGTGTACTTGCTTTGCAAGACAAGTTTGAATTTCATGTAAGCAGGTCAAGCCACAAAATATTAACCGTTGCATGCGTGGATCGTAATTGCAAGTGGATGTTACGTGCTTCGAGTGTGAAATAGACTTCTATATTCATGATCCGAAAATTCAACCATGCGCACACATGTTCGGTAGATATCCGTCATAACGCACATCGAAATGCCACTACTTCTGTAATTGCCGAGCACATTTTGGGAAAATTGGATAATCCATACCGGTTGTACGATCCTACCGCTATTGCACGTGACATAGAACGCAAATTTGGTGCCAAAATAAGTTACCAAAAAGCACATAGGGCGAAAGTTGCCGCTTTACATATGCTACATGGTACACCGGAGGATAGTTTTCAAAAATTACCTTCCTACTGTCACATTCTAGGAGAGCGTAACCCGGGGACAGTAACCCACATCGAAGTTGATTCCCATAACAGGTTTCATTACTTCTTACTAGCTTTCGGTGCAAGCGTTCATGGCTACAAGCGCTATTTGAGGCCTGTTATTTGTGTTGACGGTAGTCACTTGAAAGGTCCATACAAAGGTACACTTTTGCTGGCAACCGGCCAAGATGCCAACAAACAGATATATCCCTTGGCATGGGGGATCGTTGATGCTAAAACAAATAGATCGTGGATGTGGTTAATGTCCAACTTGAAATAGCTTATAGTCGACTCTGCTGAATTGGTTTTTGTATTCGACCGAAAGAATAGCATTTCCAATGCCATTACTCACCTATTTCCTCAATCCCGTCATGGGTGTTGTATCTGGCATCTAGATAAGAACTTAGTCTAGTGGTACAACAACGCAAGTGTAATATTTCTATTTAAACGAGCTGCATGAACTTCTCGGGTCGAAGAGTTTGAAAGACTCATGGGACAGATCCATAGGGTAAGTGCAAGAGCGTATGGGTACTTAGAGCGAGCAGGTTTCTCGTTTTGGTCACGAGCACTGTTGTTGGTCAAAGGTACAACATTTTGACAAATAACAATGCCAAATCTTTGAACTTAATGTTGAGACATGCCGGTTCATTACCGATCACGTGTTTGGTCGAACACATTCGACAAACTATGCAGAAGTAGTTTCACGAACGTCGAACCAGTGCAACCACATGTACTGGCATGCTATCGTTGAGGATGGAGAACGAGTTACGGACAACGTTTGAAGCAGGTACAAGGCTTCGAGCTCATGGCTTGACAGAACAGTTAACACAGGTTGGAATATCCAATGACACGGACATCGTCGACTTCTCTGATAACAGCTGCACTTGTCGTGAGTTTCAAATTAATCGTATGCCATGCATTATGCCACTCGAGTTGCGTGCTCGCGAGGTATGTCATTGTACGACTTATGCTCACCGTATTACACATCGAAATACTGGTGAGGTGCCTATAGCGAAGCTATATATCCCATTATGCGTAAAGTGGACTGGATAGTCCCATACGAAATTACAGGTACTCCTATTAGACCACTCAATGTACGTCGTCCTCCAAGTAGACCACCCACAAGACGTCAGCGATCCAGATTCGAGTCGCCACACGACTCAGGAAATGCACTCGTTGTGGTGGACTAGGTCATAATCAGAGCACATGTTCCAACCCTATTGTATCACGGACCGTTTAAATATGCGTTTGTAATAAATAGGCTTTTGTTTGAAAGTGGTTGAAGTTGTATGTGAACTGGCACCCCTATGTCGTTTGTAATGAAAGAATGTAAATATTCTCATTTTGTTATCATTGTCGTTTGTTTGCTGAAATTAGTGTTTCGTATGATCGCAACTAGTTAGAAGATATTGTAGTTGATATCTCTTCAGAACATCTCGACAGTTAAAGTGTCAGTCCCGACAGATGGTTTCAGAGTATATAATATGACTTGTCCGAAATATTTATGCCTACATGACTACACTGTTACCCATTCAACTCTCTACTTACACAGATATTTTGAAACATAACATTTCTTTTACATTCCATTATCGTTTCTTAACAGCAGACATCATCTTCTAATTTAGCAACAAACAAAAATGGTATGTTTCAAGGACGATTTAGGGCTGACCTGATTAGTAACTTTTTCATACGAACTTATTTATAACACACCACGTACATATAGACACCTAACTCCACCTACAAGGAATTTTAAAAATAACTTATTTTTCGATGCTTCCAAGTTCATGTGTTAAGCCTGAACCAAGTAATCCCGACCAACCTACGTTGTCAATACAGTGAACTTGTTCATTCGAGGGTACGTCAATTTTCAGTAAACAAGGGATCCATACAGGGGAACACAAGTTTCATACGTACACAAATGAACCTATGCTCTTACATCCCGACAGTATACATGCCGTTCCCGACAGATTGTCTCTGTCCTTGTCCATAGTAGGTCCAATACCAAAATCTACCAAAATATGAAGAAAACAATACGTAGACAATGGAGATGCTCTTGGTCACCATTGTCGAACTATGTTACCAGATCCATCCCTGACAAAATATGAACTATACATTATTTCATATGTACCACATACTCATATTAGCCACTTCATTGATTGTCCACACTCGAACCATCTTGTTCCGAGTCATCGGAGCTGATCACAATGATTCGGGAGATGGAACATGAGCCAACCACGCGTCATCGTCAGACTCAACTTCTACCGGAACCATCAGTGGGACGACCCAATCAAGCACGGTCTTCGGACTCTGGGAAGCTTCACTTGCAACATCGTCGAGGTTCGGAAGAGGAACAACGGATGTGGCTCTCGTACGTTTAGAACTCGCTTCGTCATCGTCCGAAACAATGACGATGGGACATAGTGGGGACGAACCAGGTGTTGGTAGCCGCTCCTCATACTTGAATGATTCATTGCTCCCTGTCGACGACGTCATTGTTCTGATATGAAAATATTTACTTAACCTGTTGAGAAGTAAACGTAGAGACTGCAACATGAATTTTCAAGTGTGAATATTTCAGGTGTCAATGATAATGTGGACTTACCATGCTATATTTAGTAGATTTTTTGCAGAGATGCATTGAAGCTCATTTAGTGCCCCAACCACCAAGCCCCATACAATTAAAATTTGATAGACAACTATGTGATGGATGATGGTCTAATTATACTTAAATCCCTAGGATATGTCCTTAAATGGTGGCTAGGGTTGGAAGATCAGTACCTATGTGAGTTATGACAATTGAATTATTCTGGAAATGAATTAGAATGAGTTAAGCACGCTTTTCATTTCCATTTTCAATTTTTGCATGTCCTGCTCCTTCCAGAAATTGTGAAATTTTTTTTAAAATTAACGCCCATATGTAAGATTTTTTCCATGCTGCTGCATGTATTTGTTATAACATTACATGAAATACAACTTAAATGAATTGTGCTATGATGTTACTTATTTTTTACTCAGTTCAAAAACGAAAATCATAATGTATTCACGAGATTCTGAAATTATTGTCTTTTAGATGACGCATCGAACTACACTGCATACTCTCGAGTTAGTGTAAATTTCGGAATACATAATTTATAGTCACACGAGCATGCATAAAGAGCAACAAATGGCAGCTTTGTACAAGTACTTCTGATATAACACATTTAGACATGATGTCCAAAAATCGAGGATCATTCATGTGCGCTTGCATACCGGGTTTATACCACATTCATTGCAACCAACAACAATTACATGGACGAGCTTGGCAAGCAAAAGTGTAACTGAATTTGTACCCGTTTATACAAAAATCATCGCAACCAATAACATAAAATTTGTTCATACAACGTTCACCCCTTTCAAGCACCGTACGTGAACTCCAAGTTGCGATGCAGTGACCGTGGATGGGGTTGAGGCATCTTCATGCACTGTCATCTGCACTTCAATAACCAAAAATGATATAATGAGATCAAAGTTATCATGGAAGTTAATTTGGTAAACGCAAATATACAGCATGTTCGACAAGAATAGTCAACTAAACAAATAACGACACGACGGTGCTCTTACATACATAAAGAAGTGCCACAATAATATCTTTGCATTGCATGTGATCCAAACATTGTGGAGAGTGAATCATGATTGACGATGTACGGTATGACAGATATTGAAGTGAACATGAGCAACTCCAACAATAAAATCTTTGAATTGCATGTGATCCGAACATTACGGTTGATTTGGTAAAAAATCAACCCAACCCAACCCATTTGTGTGTTTCAACCCAATCCAACCCAACCTAATCAAGCTTCGACCGGGTTGGTCGATTTTGACTTTGCGCAAAAGAGAAAAAACCTCAGCAAACTAGAAATTACTCCACAAGACTGCAATACTGAAGTATAATGAAATCCATAATCCAATGCAAAGAGTGAAAGCTAAAATTTAAAATTATAACCTTTGTTACTCAAAATTGGAGTGCTAAAATTGGCAAGCCTCATGAAACACATAGATACATTCTCAGTCAACTTATTATCACTTAAATCTAACAATTACAGCTAATAAATATTACCAGTCTAATGAACTCCCACGGCCCATCAAGAAACTGAGATGTGAGGTTGTTCATTTCTCCTAAAAACTCAGGAATTGCACCCAAAAATTGATTATTTTCGAGATCAAGAACTCATAATAATCCACATTAACCCACAAAACTAATCTCATTCGGTCATCCAACCCAATTCACAAGCAATCGGCAGCGACAGATACAAATACTTAGAAAATTATCTTCCAAGAACCATACAATTGAAATAGAACTACGATTACCAATAAATGCCCAAACATACTAAAGTAATAAAGCATAATCAATTATTAAAAAATTTCAACTATATCAAATATTAAGAATAACGGAAGTTAATCCAGGTTAAAGAAAAATACTCACCTAGATGGTAGCGTAGGACGGTGGGGGATTGAAAACGAACATCGGCAGTGACAGAGGTGGAAGAAAATTTCTCACCTTCGTTCGCACAAAGCTGAGATTTTCACCATTTTCTCCCCACAATATCAAATATGAAAACATCAAAAGAGTGATAAATACTTAGGGTTAAAATCAACAAAATAAAGGGCGAATACTGGCTTCGTGATGGATTGGAGAAGATTATGTTTTCTCTTAGAGGGGAAATGGAAAATGGGAATGGGAGAGGTCAGGGTAAAGGGAGGGACCTTATACTCGTTTTATAATTTTTACACTTTTTTAAATTTAACTTTTGTATACGGGTTGGGTTGGTTGGCTTCCGGTTGGGTTTAAGGGATAACCCATAACCCAACCCAACCCAACCGGACATAAAATGGTAGAAATTAAATCGAACCCAACCCATTTCATTGCAAAAATCGACCCAAATCGCTCGGTTTGATCGGTTTCGGTCGATTTTGCCCATCCCTTGAGAGATATTCAACTGAACGTGACAAAATTCGACAATAATATCTTTGAATTGCATGTGATATGAACAGTACGTAGAATATTCGTATACTATTCGACATGCTCCTTTAGAATAACAGAAACGTACGACTACGCAAAGACGAAGTCCACACAAACTTGAAATCATGTAAATGTTTCGCCAACAATGCCTTATTTCTTCACTCTCTTCGCCCTCCCCCCGGTGTACGGAGTCTTTGTAGATACAGCAGGACGTCGGACGTGTGTCGATCATCGCCTCTTTGTGGTGGGTGGGTTATTGCATTGCATGGATATGCTGGCCTCCCCCAATATGTTCGTCGCACCGCTTACAAAATTTTTTTACTTTAATTAGCACTTCAACCATTTGCATCACGAATTTGGGTTAGGGTGACATGATGAGTTCTCCACTGCAATGTACTTACCATCCACCTCCGCCACGCCACTAGCGGACGCAATAGGTTTGTCCAAGAGGTTCCCCGAACCACCGGAAGGTACTTCGTCATCGTGATTGTTCTTTTCTAGTTCGGAATCCATGCCGCGTCCACCTAGTATGAAATTAACATGCGACGAAATATTAGTAATACCATATACTTCAAACAGTCGAGAATACATACTAGTGCATGAGGTCATACGTAAGTAAATGATCCAAATATTACGCGTTACTCTAAGCAGTGAAATAGAAGTAATCCACCGTAGTGTACGTACCGTCCGCCTCCGCTACGCCAGTAGGGGACGCAACACCGTCGTCCTCACATTTCCCCGAATCATCGGAAGCTATGTCGTCGTCGTCACCGTTCAGTGCTGGTTCGGATTCCATACCGGCTCCACCTACGCATGAGTACCAACCTATCCAATATTAGAAACCGTGTGTCGTTCAGGGTTTACAGTATACACATTTCCGAATGAGGTGAGACCTAAGTACGAAATCAAATATTATGCGTTACTTAAGACACGTACCGTTCCGCTCTTGCATTTCCTTGTCCATATCTTCATCATGATCGACCAACAACGGGGAGAAGCCTCTTTCATGCACTACAAAACAACATTTGCAAAAACGTAAAGGGGTTACGTATTTGTTAGCATCAAATAGTAAAGATGACATGAAAATGTATCCATAGTAATTGATGCACATACCTTGTGGTTCCGCATATTCCGGGACAGGGTCAGTCTTGCCTTCATTTTCTTCTAAGTCACAAATCCCATGTGTACTCAATGTTAGCAAATATAAGTAACATATAGTAGATAAAAATTTAAATGCAGTACACATACCATGCACTGAAGTAGCTAAAACTGTGGGCTCGTTTGCTGCCTGAGCCATAGGTGGACTACTTCTAGAGGGAGCTGGGGGGACGAGGGTAGAAATGAAGTCCCTGACCTTCACAAATTCATCGATCACGTGCTGCATGATCTCAAGCTTCACTGTGCAGAGGCGAATTTCGATGAGCGTTCTTTGATCGAGCAATAGTTCCTCCACCTCATCTCTTGTGAGGCTCGCACCAGAGGTTTGATCTTGTCGTACATAAGATGTGGAGGGTGCATGAATGGGAGAAGTACGTCTTTGCATGGGGGGAGAGGAATATGTCCCAGTCTGTGGTGTACGAGTGTGGTCATCCTCACTGTCCCCCTTGTCCGAGGCCTCTCCATTGTTGTCTCCACTCTTATCACCTCCGGTCTCCTCACCGCTTCCTCGTCCTCACTGTCGCCCGACTCATCATCGTCCTCGGAGCCTCCTCCATTGGAAACCATTGCGCACCCCCCCTTGAGTTTCCAACATTCCCCCCACTGGCCAAAGGATCTGGGTGAAGCTGTGCAGGGATAATGTCCCTTGCAACGTCGTCCAAAATAGATGCAGTACGGTTTTCAAACGGCAGGAGGGTGGAGATACATGGTTGCCCAAGCTCGGCTTCGGTGGGACGAAGCGTCGCGAACACGTGCAGCTACAACATAAAGGAACTGAGTGTCACCAAAAATGTAACGAGTAACGACACATACAGATCGCGTGCATGAAACACAATCCAATACCTTAATGTTCTTGAAGAATGCATCATACCTTAATGATTGATGACCCAATCGCCGAATAAACAGATCCCCAATTTCTGGCATTGCCTCGAATGCCCAAATTTGTTACAGCAGATAGTAACTGTGAGTTGAACATTAAAGGAACTAATGACAATACATTTCTGATGAAATAATGAATACGTTGTACAAAATTTTTGTGTAAGTACCTGCATGGCAATGGGGAAGCCGTGAACTGTATAAGTAACTGCCTTCTCCTTCTTCTTTGTGGCATCTACAAATTTTCGTCCCAGACTGCATCGGAGCCCCTTATTAGATGAATGTACGATACTCTACCCCAAGGGTAGGAATAGAATATGTCCAGATCGTCCACGATCGACAGCGTGGGAAGTTCAATACCGGCATGGCTATCCGGAGCATTGAACACTCCTTCGATGATTAGAGCAAGCCCGAGCTTGTACCGATCTGCTCGGGGCATCGACGGCTGGAGAAATGCCTTCTTAAGTTCGCCACACGAAATCCTGTCCGTTGATTTGAAGTATTTATCCTTCAACCTCTTCTTTTGTAGAACTCGGGCCATCGCAACGTCATCTGGAAGAAGACCACACATTAAACCGTGATGAGAGCATACTCTTGCAGGCCAAACCTGGCTAAGTGGCCTTGCACTTTGAACCATATTTCGCAGGCCTTTTCAGTTCGTATGCAGCGAAAAACGAACTGTTGGATTAGTTGGGCTGAGAATTGGAGATCTCGAACCTCGGATAAGAACCCTAGGCATGAGTTACGAAAGTCCGTATGCTGCCGGTCATCGAAATGCTCTAGGACTGTCTTCACGTACCGTAGATTGCTTCGCTGTGAAATGTGGGCCCTCAGCCGTGCATTCTTTGGAAATAGATATTCAAAATCCATGCACCCTCCTGCAGTTTAACATAAATTTAATACGTCAGATGGTAGTATTTGAAGACACGACACGTCGGGACGAAAAAAATTGAACCACATTTGGATGAACAAAGTGCAATGACGAATCAATCAACAAATGTTCAGATCATAGCATTGCAATTATGTTAATGCAAAAGCACACATGTAATGTTGGCACCAATAAACAAATCGTGAGATCATACATTTGAGTAATAGTAATGCGAAACACACGTACGATGTTGCAATGACGGATCAATGAACAAAATCGTGACATCATAGCATAATAGTATTTTTAATGCGAAACATACGTGCACTGTCGGAACCAAATTTCAACTTGCATAACTAGGGAACAAATGAACTGTCGTTCCCGACAGTTCATCGGTGGACAGGCTCATTTGTCGAGAATTACTGAGGCTAACTGTCTGGAATGACAGTTCATCTGTTGATTATTCCGTCTGTCGAGATTTTCTATTGCGAACTGTCGGGAACGACACTTCGGTGGTAAGTGATTTAAGAGCCATGCATGTAGGAAGGTTAACACTTCATGTCGAAGGACAGGCATGGAGAGTGATAGTGTAAAACATTGTGTACGTTTTGGAAGTAGTGCATGATACAGTTATCAACGTGCAAATACGATAAGGACATCTCAATTTATATGGAGTTTTAAAATCCATCAAACTCTATATTGAGGACACCCCACTTAATCTTTCTTGTTTCCTCAACTACTTCTATAGACGAAGTTTAACGAGCACACTGCCATACGTAAATGCAGTGTATTTATGAGTGAACAAGACCCAGTCACCATCACTTATCAAAACATTAAAAGAAATGCAAAAAGAAATACAACAGTTTCATCAAGATACACTTTATGAATATTATCTCTACATCCTAATAGAGAATCAAACAATGATTTTCTCGACGATTAAGCAATATATCATGACCAGCTGAAGATCAGTTTAGCAGGGATCAGTAAGAATACTGAATTATTTTAGAAAGCATTTCATAACACTGAAAATTAAAATTCGAAATCCAAATACCATGTGAAACTTTTTAACCACTTCATTGCACATGCTTCAAGATTGTTTGTCAATCATAAATGTGTAATAGATATATGCAAAACTCATTCCACATATCACAGAAAAGTGAAAATAAAACATTAATCATAACTCATAAATGATAAATCAAAAAATGAACTAAAGGAACAAAAACCGAAAAAAAAAATAGAGAGAGAGAGGCAGGAGGCTCACGAGTCACGGACTCACGGAGTCTGTTGTCACAAAGATGGTGCAATGGGCCAGTGGCAGAGACCGGAGAGGCTGTGGGTCAGCGTCGGCGGCAAGAAAAAACTGAACCGCAGATTTCCAAAATCTTCAAAGCTGGTGTCTCGAGGCAGCAAGGACGAGCGATCTCATCGACGATCGATGACGGCGATTTGACCAGAAAATAAGGGAGCCGGCGAGTGAGACAGAGGCGGCGGGCGTGGGAATGTGAAAGGCAAAGACGAGAGGGAAATGGAGAAGTAGAAATTGGAAAAATTAGGTTTGCAATTGCATTTTCTTTCGTCTCGATCAGTGCGTCAATTCGGATTTCCCATTCTGACACAATACACATAACACAAGTTTGGTATTCAAATATTTCAGAGGGGCAAAAATGTCATAAATTGATATTTTTGATAGCAAATTTAAAAGGTGACAATTTTGATAAAGCAAACCCAATTTTTGATACCCAATGAAATTTCCTCTAAGATTTATGACCTTTTTTATGTAGATTTTTTGAGAATAGAATGAAATGTGATTTTTTTTTTTGGAGAATCTATCATTAAAAAGTTGGGAAAAGTGATGGGTCCATGTGCAAAAACTATTTTATCTGAAGAGTGTGTTTTGAAAATGAGTTTCAAAGCATTTGTACCAAAAGTAGCTTAAATTTCTTCTTCTTTGTTAATATTTCCTTTTAGTTTTTGATCCATCTACCAACTATTGCCTTTTCATTGATCCATCCATCTACCAACTATTAACAAAGAAGAAGAAATTTAAGCTACTTTTGGTACAAATGCTTTGAAACTCATTTTCAAAACACACTCTTCAGATAAAATAGTTTTTGCACATGGACCCATAACTTTTTCCAACCTTTTAATGATATATAAAAAAAAATCACATTTCATTCTATTCTCAAAAAACCTACATCAAATGGGCCATAAATCTTATTTATTATGTTGTCATGTGTAGGATTATAGACCAAACATGCACTAATGGTATGTATTGTAATATGAGTTGAATATTTAGCTATAGTATTAAGAAAGAAAAAGAAGTTAAGATCTACTCTATTCTATTACCTCAAACCAAACATCTCTTCAGAGAGTAGCAATTAGAGAGAAGTGCCTCAGAGTAACAAAAGGCTTCCCTGTCAGCATTTGATGGATATAGGCTTCATGAAGCTTTTTGCACAGTTCTTCCTCAACCCCCACGGTCACTTCAATTCCTGCATCTCACAGTTTCCTAATCCCCTTTGAATCTACAATGGCATTAGGATCCATTATACCAATCACCACCTTTTTCACTCTGGCCTTCATTAGTGCTTCAGTACATGGTGGAGTTTTCCCGTAATGGTTACATGGTTCCAAACTCACATATGCTGTCCCATTTTCTGTCAAAGCCCCAGCATCTCTTAGTGCAAAAACTTGCAGTTTACTCGGTGAAAATATTTGAAAGCATCTTTGTAAATATATTTGTATGAAAATTAATCTAATTTAATATATTGATTTATGATTTAAGTATGACAGTACCAACTTTCAGATTGAATATCTGTTGCTAAACATCGAATTAGAACTATATAAGAAAACCATTATTATTTAATCTTTCAACAATTTTGATCAAACTAATCAAATCTATGATGGAATCACCATTACATGGTAGAATCTCATTTATATAACTGGAAAAATCCCAACATATCTAAAAGAAACCAGAGGATGTAGAACAATGTTGTCTCTTATTCCCTCGCAACATGAAAATGCCATTGATGACCAAATTGATCCAGCTCCATAAGGGGCGTAGATTCCTCTTTGTGACCAGAAAACAATTTGTTGTTGTTCAGAGAGTTCGCTCGCCATGAGTCCGAACAATTTCATTCGAAATATCCCACAAATAGAATGCTTTTACTTGAGACCATGGATGTCAAATTCTTCACC
>NC_036252.1:1052007-1063435 GCF_002742605.1 Olea europaea var. sylvestris
AAAAAGATTGAATAATACCCAATTCTGTTTCCAATGGAAATCCATAAGATCAAAGTTACTTTTCTACAATGAGTACACGTTGTTAGAAAAATGATTGTATCTTTTAAGATAATTAGGAAGAAAATATAATATTTTATTTATGTAATCATGATTATCTTAACTTGGAAAATGATTTAATCATATCAAATCTTTGCCTTTCCATTTGAAACCCAGTACCATAGCAAAAAATCAGTTTCCTCTATTTGTGTACACGTGTTGAACACATGTATATAATTTAGTTTTCTCCTACATTTGTACGTGTTGGATATAATTATATATAATGTAATTTATCTCTGTTTTAATCCCATCACTTGTGTTCTCCTTAGTTTGACAATGATTACCTTTGATTTATAATTATCCTTTATATAATTTGGATAGATTTCAACCTTATAGAGGATAAAAACTAATACAATTCTAACCCTTATCGACTACTTTATGTTGCCTATAAATACTAATGCCATACACATATTTTACCAATAACGCCATTCCTTTAACTTTGGCTCTATTCTTTAAATTCAGTAGCTTCCTTGCTTTTACTGTCCATCTATTCCACGACATACACGGTTTCTCAATTTCAAAGGCACCAAAACTCCTTTTTCCGTTTTTTTTACTATAAATATTTTGCAAAGGTCAAATTGTTGGAACATATTTTAGAAGCAGAAAGGCATTCTCCATCTTTAATTACGTTCAAGGAAGCCGCAGAAGTCTGGAAATTGAAATATTCTCTTGGATTACTCTTTCAAAAATTCATTGATCTAAGGAGGTAGGATACTATGTGCAAGTTGTTTCGTCCTTTCAATATTATAATTTTTGACGTGATTTATTTCATGAAATGCTAATTGACATGCGGGTCCCTATGAAATGAAATGTGAGATCTCCTTCGGGTCTTCTCAAATATGTTAGAGTATTCGATTGATCACCGATTACTCTTGATGAAATGATGGTATGGAATGTTGTAAATTCATGTTTTAAAAGTTATTATATTATTTGGACGTACGTATCATACTAAGTATAAATTACTTATTCGTTCAATTTTAACATTTCAGGCTGGATCGGTTGACGTGGATGGTGGCTGAGCGGTGCACGGGTTGCCAAGTAAAGAAATTTTCAAGAAAACATTTAAAAATAATTCTTCTAGGACATTTTGTATTTCCATTGATTTCTATTTAACGTTTCATATTACCTGACGATACATTTATTTGATTTCGCCTTTGAGTATTAAAAAATTTAGGAGTTTTAAAGTTCCAATTTATATTTCTACTTGATGTATGTTTATGAAATGATATCGATAACACCTCAAGTTTAAATCGATGAAATTTGGGACGTTACAATAGGACCATGCCATATATGATGGAGAAGTTGGATTTAATGAGGAAGAAATTGGAATGGACAAGAAGACGAAAGGAAGAAAAAGGAACTCACAATCAATACAGCTGAAAGCACTGCTAATTCTGAGATTCCATTAAAATCCAAAGTGGCAGGAGAAAGTGAAGCTGTAACAATTCACCGCAAGAAATTTGAGAAAATAGAAAATCGAGGTCGACCAATGAAAACGCCGATGCTTATTAGAGATAATCTGTCGTGTGGTCTTGTGGAGAAGGGGGTGGACTGGAACGAGAAAGGCATGAGAAGGGGATAATAGAAAAGTCACCGGAACTCACCATCACTTCTAAAATTTCCCCAAAATTGGAGGAAGTTAAAGTAAATAGCCGCATCAAGCACCGCCAGGAGGAGACAAACAAGAAGGAAAAGGGGGTCGCAGTCACTTCGCTTTAGGGAGCTTAGTTTTACCAATCTTCAAGGGAAAGGAAAGAAAGGTTGTGCAATCAGCTATCCACTTATTTCGATGAAGAGAGCTAAAAAAATCGACAACTTGTTGGTAGAGGCAATGGGTTATGGCGTTACCTTGGATACTATATTGGCGATAATTGCTAGATTCAGTAAGTTTGGTCGCTCCAAAGGGTTGAAAAGTCCCTTTCCAGTTATGACCATGACTAGAGTGCTTGCAAGGAAAATGGCTTGGTTGCTTGATGAATTGACCAAAACAAAAATAGCTTCCATCTTGAAGTCAAGGTAGATTTCAAGGCGGCGGGTAATGATAGAGTCTAATAAAGACATATTCTAGAATGTTCAGTAGTTAGATAGTAGGAGGGATAAAAATGCAACAGGCTATAGTAAGGATTGCCTATAAATAGAAGAGAAAAAGAATGGGAAAGGCATGCAATTGGTTTAGTCTATTAGTAGAGATCCAGTCTCTCGAATGCTTGGAATTGTTCTTTCAATTTCTATTTCCAGTTTCTATCCATTTTAATAAATCTATTTACAATTTAGTAAATCATTGCCTAACATTTCTCCTAGATCAGTAACAGCGACAGGGAAATTCCATTAGTTATAATACATCTGCAGGGGATCCTATCAGATTACTATTTTGTTACTTTTGTACCGGTAAGCTAGCTCTTCGTTTTGTGTTCATGGTACTGTAGTTAAATTAATTTTCATTCATTCTTTTACTTTATGACGGATATGTTACTTAGTTGTCTGTGATCATAAACTAGGATGATCTTTCTTATCCATTTTTGCTTGTAAAGAATATAAATTAATCTTGTTCACCAAGAGTTGATTATTGTACCACGACAATCAGAAAGGTGAATGTTATAGAAGTGTCTTTGTAGGGCTATGCAAAGAGCCTCGAACAAGTAAACTAGCTGGCCAATAAGTATGGTTCACGTTTGATCTTCAGTTTTTTTCCACAGTTAATACTTGGTACCTTCTAGCCCCAAAGAGAGAAGCCAAAATAGAATTAAAAACTCTGAAGCATGTGGCTCTTTGTTGAGTGAAAAATGCTCCGATCAATTACAAGCATGTTTGGAAAGTGTTTATAAATAGTTTAAATCATAAATATATAAAAATGAATGATGAATAAGTGGCTAGTACTAGCAGATCCTTTGAAATGTGTGGATGAAAAATGACTGGAGTGTTTATAAATAATTTGTAAATATGAACCAAGCATAGGCTTAAATACTATTTTCTTTCTTTGAACTTTTGCATGTTGGAAATGGAATTGCTATTGTCACTAAAGGTTAGTTGTCACAAGCTCTTACAGTTTCTGTCAAAAAGCTCCGATTTCAAGATTTTTATTTGAGTTGGCAAAGTGTTTGATATTTTAAAAATGAGTAATTGGCACAAAACGTCTCCATCTTTCAAGTCTATTGTGGAAAACGTCCATATCTTTTAATTTTTGGCATTTTTGCCCTCATTTCAACCTTTCTCTGCGCTGGACGTTCTTAAGTCCACAGTCCGTCAGTTTTTCCGTTAATTAAATACAAAAATACATTTTTCTTTCAATAAACAAGGTGAAATTTTCTTCACCCATTTCATCCCTTCTTCCCGCCATCAACTTAGTCCATAAGTAACAATAGCATCAACATGAATATGAAAATACTTTAAATAATTACGTTAAATAAAGAAAAAATGTCGTGAACAACATTATATTTCACAATTCCACAGCTACTGCTGTTGTCATGTTGGGTTACTGGAAAAATTTAGAAATACATATATTAAATGGATGGTCAATTTATAAAGATTAATGCTAGATGTTCACTTCCAGAAAATGCTTATTAAGGGTGAACCTACTGGGTAAATTGAGAAGAACAAGTGAAAATGGGTACTGTGAAGTACGTATTACATTTTAATGGTGAATGGCTCAATGGAGAAGATGAACTGGTCCTATTCACTTCTTCTAAGAATTGAATTAACCTTGTGATAATAGTTCCTACGTTGTTATAATTTTTCTGAAAACATCCCTACCTTTAAAATGTATTAGCGAGAAACATCCCTACCTTTTTTAAAAATTTGAGAATAACGTCCCAACCTTTCAAAATTTTGACTAGAAAAGTCCATGTTTTCTTCTATTTTCCTCTTCTTTATACACACAACAATTTGTGACTGATTTTGGGAAAACTTATATCTTTCGGGAAAGTGACAGTGATCCCAGTTGGGCCCATGACCCATTTAATGGTGCTTGATGCTAGCATTTGAGCATTGGCCGCCTGTATTTTTTGCTCCAAAAAAGAAAAAAGAATTATTAGTAGTTAGCTTCATAACAATACTCGAATAGAGGGCCCGATAAAAAACATAGTACCAGTGCCAACTCATCTTGGCACTTCTTCACTTTATCTTCTCGCTTCTTCCTACTGGAATCTTGACCGAGTATTTTTCTAATTGCGTCTGCCTACAAAAGCTGATGTTCCATGCTTTTAAAATTCTGAAAGTCGTACGACATGACAATAAATTGAAGTAGAGAGAAAAAAGAAAACCTCTGATTCCCGTGCTGCTTTCTCATTTTCCATTTTACGCCCTTGAGCAATCTCAGCTTTCTTCAGCTGTTGTTCCATTTCACCCTTGTTTATTGAAATGGTTGAATAAAGGGGTGAAATGGGTGAGGGTAATTTTACCCATGTTTATTGAAAGAAAAAAGGTATTTTTGTATTTAATTAACGACGGAATGTGGACGGAAGGACGTCCAGTGTAAAGAAAGGTTGATATGAGGGCTAAAATACCAAAAAATGAAAGGTAGGGACGTTTTCCACAATAGACTTGAAAAATAAGGACGTTTGTACCAATTACCCTTTTAAAAATTGCTTCATTTTTTTTTTTTTAGTATCATAAAGTTTTCACCACTTTGCCTATTTGGTGTATATGTGTATCAAAATTAAGGCAAAGTATCTGTACCTATAAAATAAAAAGTTACATTTTCTTTTTAGTCAAAGTCAAATATTAATTTCAGCTACACATTCACAACTACTACCTATTTATTAATCACTCGTTTCCTGGGACTCAATACCATTCTTCTAAAATGTAAAAGGTAAATAATATTTTTACTCAAACACTCCTAAATACACAATTATGGCCTTGGTAACTCATAGGCCTATGGAGGATAAAATTCAATGACAAATGCAAGTCCGCTGGAGAAGCAAGAAAGACAAACAAATTAGGATTTTCACAGGGGTAATCCTTTTTGCATGTAAGAGAAATCTATATATATATATATAAAGTACATATGGTTGGGTTTATGGAACCATGAGGTTGGTCTAAATCTTAATTTTTGTTGGCTCTGGGTCAATGTTCTAAACTTGGTTTTTGTGGTGCATTTCAATGTGAGTTATCTTGGCTGGAACTGATAGTTACGATGCATTTTTATATAGGAACTTAGGCACTGGAGCAGGATTCCTTTTGTTGAATTAAAGATCACATGGAAAGATGAAATTATGCCCTTGTTTGACACCCATTAATTTATTTTACTTTTTACTACATATTTTCAACCACACATTCACACAATGAATAGCATGTGTGTGTGTGTACACATACACATATCACTTCAACGTAAATATGTCGGGTGAGTTTAAGGATTTTGACCACATTTGTATCGGGATACTTATGGATCCCCCTTTTTATCAAGATAACTTGTGGATAATTTTTTTCTAAATTTTTTTGCACATTTCAAAAACCATTCTTGAGAACCCTAAGGGTAGGTCACTAGTTAGGCATTGGGTTTGCTCCCAATGGTCACCAATTTTAGTTCTCTCAAATCCACTAAGGTGAATACCCAGCTGCAAACTTCAAGATCTCGTGGGATTAGTCGAGGTGAGCGTAAATTGGCCCGGACACTCACGGTCATTAAAAAAAAAAGTTCCTGTGGTTTTCCTATGGTGTGTATTTTTATTTTTTTTGTGATGCTATCAAAAGATCTAGATTGCAGCGATTTTTAAAAAGTAAATGGGGGAACGTGCTCTAGTTTGATTGAAAATTGACAAGATTCTTGTGTAATGAAAATTTTCACTTGTTTCATATTTTGGAGAGTGGTCGAATACTATGGATTTGCAACTTTGGTATATTATGCCATATGTTATGCTTTGCGAATTACGTATTCCATTATGATGTCACTCTAGTGTGGTTCTAAAATTTTGATGGGGTACGTATCATAACCTTGGTTGTTCAATAACAAGTTGTCCTTACACATTATTATGAACATTATTAGATTAGATGGGGTAACAACTTTAATCATGCTTTACAAAGTGAGATTTAGTGCTAAATGCAAGTTCTCATGTCCCGTTCCTTAAGATTAAGAACTTGTGGTTCTCCCTCTTTCCTTTTTTAGTCTTTTTTTTTGTTTGCTTTTTAAGCATGGCCGTGCAAACCTGCCGCTTTTGCTTCCCATGGCTTGAGGTGAGATGAGTTCATGTTTATTTAAAAAAAAAATGGTTGAACCCCAACCTTGAGGGCCCATCCGCCCTGCCCCTAGAATTTTGTGAGGGAGGTAAATCGCGAAATGTGCCCCAACGAGCCAAGGAACAAAAGTTACATGTACACTACGCCTACAAAGAGTCAAATTCCATGTCTTAGAAATCAAACCCCCACATTGCAGCTGCCAGCAAGGCATGAAATAACCTCACTCCTGTTCTTTGTACCACTGGGCTATGCCCGAGGGGCGAGTTCATGTTTATCTAATCATGTGAATTATGGCTAAAGCTTGAGGTACAGTTAGTAAGTGTATTAAATTATATTAGCTAAGGGCTTTCGATGTGCAAGGTTATTAGGGTGTGTGCATTCATTTATATGGTCTGTTAACCTACCCCAAAAATTGATGATGTGCCATGCAAATTTCTTTTCATCTACCTTTTGAGCTACAGGCTCTGCTTCTGCTTTTCCATCCCAAGTCCCACATTTCTATATTCTTTAGTCGTCATCCTGTTGAATGCTACTTCTGCAAGTAAACATGTCTTTGCCTTTGTTACTAATGAGAGCCTCTCTGTTACCTTAAAGCTTCAATCAATGCTGCCAGGATCTAGCCTAGACCATAATAACGCCGTTAGTTACCATTTTGATAATTGATACAGAAATATAAACCTAATTAATCAATTGAGTAATCACCTGGCTTAACTTCCTACCCAGTTAGTAACCATAATCTAGGGCAAATTTGTAATAAAAAAATTTCAACTTTCAAGGCCTTATAAGGTACTCTGTACTCATCATTAACTACTTCATACAGTATCATCATTTACATCGTTATTAATATCCCAATTAATAATTTGTTCTAGATCTTGACAATGAGGTCAATGGAAAACAATATAATTAATTTGTGTAAAGGTTTAGCTTCTTCTTTTTTTTTATAACTCCGTTCTTTTTGTACTTGTATCCATGTCTTCTAGTCAAAATGTGTGCAAGGACTTGCAGGTGGGCCTTGTAGTATGGACTTCTTTTTCTTTCCAGGTCATAGAAGGGGGCCAGTGTGGAAGATGACTATTCCTCAGGCAAGGAGCGCTTCCTCTAGAGAATATGGAAGATGTCCGAATTTCCTACATTGTAATCAAGGATATAATATAGTAGAGATCTGGTGATAATGAATTATGAGATTTAGGGTTCTGATGATGGGAATCTTGTGGTAGCGCTGGAACCATACCTTTGACATGGGGATGGATTACTTTTCAATCTTTTCTGGCTTTAGTAAAGTTATGATTATTTATGTACCATCACTTTCGTCCCTTAGTTTTATGACTTTAATGCAATCCTCATCATACAAAAGTGGACACTTCGTTATCTTCTTTTTAGGGGGGCAAATTAACTAGATCATGTGTGTGTGTGTATTTAGCTGTAAGTTTATATGAATGGATTACTTTTGTGGCAATCTTTGTTGAGGATTGGTATGTAGGGGTTGGTTATTGCTCTCAGGACTTCGAGCTCGGTGAAGTTAGCATTATCAGTTATTATACAAGACTTGTCAACTGTTTTGTTTTAGCTTCAAAATTATTTGAACGTGTTCAACAGCGTTGGTATAAAATATTCATTCCTCAGAGCCTTTTCCTGCCACAAATTTCATACCTTTGTGTATTTTTATGTATGAAAATGAAAATTGACAATCTGTCTTTTTAGCGCAAGAGATGAGAATGGAGTTGCTTTGTGCATCAAAGAATTGAATGCTCCCAGCTTCCATCCATGAATGATTTCTAACTGGGTTGCTGATTCTTTTGAGAGGAAGGACGCGGAGAGAGATCTATTGACAAAGCTCTTGATTGGTTTTATGAAAACTCGAGATGGCAAGATCAACTCATCAAAGGGTATGCCTTCTCTGATTGTCATGAGATGGAAACTTAATTTGCACTTATAATTAATTCTCTGGTTTCACTTTTGTTCTGTTCTAACTTCACTTGGGCAGGTTTGAAGATGTTCTCACTACATTGGAGGATGCGGTAAACGATGTCCCTAGAGCAGCCGAGTTTCTTGGCCGCATCTTTGCCAAAGTCATAATGGAGAACGTCATTTCATTATCTGAAGTTGGGTGGTTGATCTCTGAAGGAGGGGAAGAGCAAGGACATCTGGTTGAAATAGGCCTTACAGCCGAAGTCCTTGGGACTATCTCGGAGACAATTAAATCAGAAAAGGGTGATTCTGTATTGACTCAGATCTGTTCAAGCTCAAATCTGCGGCTAGAAAACTTCATACCTCCTCCAGGTTCTAACAAATCTTGGAGACTAGATAAGTTTACTTAGCATATTGATGCTAATTGTATATGGTAGAAGAAATTCTTGACTAGTTTTTAGGTCACCGTTTATATTTTACAGATACATGTTTCGTTCTGGGTAGATGGGAATTCATATAGGGGGGTTATTTTGATGTTTCCATAATATTATTACCATTCAGAAAATTAATTGCAACTGCTAAAGGTTCAATTGAGCATCATCTCATCTCTTTACTTTTCGCAAGTTGTTGACATCATTTATGTATCGGTGGGGGAGGCAGACTCTGCAGTTCAATAATTAAGTGTAATTTATGTAGTTGGGATCTGAGGCCAAAGGGTTGGATGTGAAAGAACTCTCTAATTGCTCGCTATGGTCCTCAAGGCCTCAGAAATACCACTCTGTTTAGCTATAGAAAATGTTCGCAAAGTATGAACTTCTTGCAGAATTTTTGTACGAATTTTTAGAAATCGCGAACTCTATGATGTTAAATTTCTACTTCTTCCCCGAGCCAGTTTACATACATACTGTAACACTTGGAATGCTTCTACATCCCTGCGTTCTATCTTTGTGTGCGCGCGGACAAGTTTTGGCTGGCTTGTTCTCTCCATATTTTCTGAATTCTTCTCCCGGGTGAGACAGATCACGGATACTGGCAGGTAAAGATTGATCTAGGAAATATTGTGCCCGAAATATGCTTTCCTCAATTATTGGTTTTGTTGGTTAATGAATTTTAATCATCACAATAGGAAATTAATTTTCCTTTGAAGATTAAAATCATGTAAATAAGGATTTAATTGACCTTGAGATCATTGGATTATAAAATCCTCACATATATAGAAAGAGGAGATGATAACCTTTTTGAAGGAGCTATTAATGGCCTAGCCAATGCTTCCTCCCTTAGATCTTCTACCTTATTCTCCACTAGGTGTAATTCCTTTTTGGGGAATGTGAAAAGTGGCTAACCCTAATTCTCATTTAAAATATTCCAATAAAGTGCATATTTATAATGACCTATTAGGGTTTGGAAATTGCACAAATTTCCTTAGACTTTATTATAGTAGGCTAATTAAGTCACACACCTTTTATTGGAGCAAAGAGAGGGACCTAATTGGACTCACAAGACCCAAGCTCCAATAGATATTTTCAATTGGATCAACTCTTGACCAATTGAGATACATCTATTAATCCCGGCTTATTCTACCAAAAAATCGAGATTGCACTCTCGAGTCGAGTGATAGTTATAGAAGCAAATTCTGATCAAATAACAATATCCTCTTATTATTGTTCCACAAGTCAACCTTCATTTGACCGTCAATATGTTGAAACCGGAAAAATGACCGTTTTGCCCTTCAACATGTATTACCCTTTAAGTCTCATTTTCATACGGCAAATTTGTTGTGATCAAATCACAATGTAAAGTCCAACGATCTCATCATCGACCTACTGAGCTCAGATTCAATTTGCTTAGGAAAATACCTTAGAGTGACGATCGTCTCATCTCAATGATTAATGGATTCCAATATTGTAAGTATATGATCTCTAATTGTTTCCACCCGATTCCCAAAGCACCGAGATCAAGCTTCCATTTAAGACTTCACTTATTAGTAACTCAAAGAACTTGAACTAGCAATCAAAGGTACATTACTCACTCATGATTTAGGTGACCTGTTTGATAATCAAGTAGAGTCTCATTTCAAACAGTCACAAATGAGTCATCTACGCGGTCCCATTCAATGTGTATCGAAACATATTATTGTTCCTATTTCAAGATCTAGACAAATCTTAATAAGAACAATACAATCTTATCAACATAAAGCGTCCAACTTTATGAACCGATTATGAACGACATAATTTTGATCACATCACAAATTATGTCTTACTATACCCGATCCATCGAGTAAACAATTTGTGACATCCTATATGATCATGGAGCCTTAGACAATCACTTCAAATTATAACACGCAAATAAATGAACTTAAATTCATAATGTGATTTTATAGAACATTACTCGAAGAATAGGCATCAAACTAACAATCTCTCACTTGCCCTTCTTAGAGTATGTGTGACATATCAAGAATACTCATCCCCTTAAGATGTCCATCAAAAACCTTAGCTGGTAAGGTCTTAGTGAACGGATCCGCAAGATTATCCACTGATGCAATCTTACTAACCGTCACGTCTCATTGATGAACAATTTCTCTAACAAGGTGATATTTTCTTTCGATGTGCTTGCCACACTGATGACTCATCGGTTCTTTAGCATTGGCAACCGCCCCACTATTATCGCAATAAAGCATTATGGGCCCCATTGCCAAACGTACCACGTCAAGGTCCAAAAGAAACTTCTTGAACCATACAACTTCACATGCCACTACGCATTCTGCCTCCATGGTGGAATCAGCAATACAAGATTGCTTGATACTCCTCCATACCACAGCTCCACCTCCCAGTGTAAATATTGATCCCGATGTAGACTTCCTAGAGTCACGATTGGATTTAAAATCGGAATCAGTATATCCAATAGGATTTAGATCATGTCTTGAGTAGACAAGTATATAATCTCTCGTTCTTCGAAGATACTTTGAGTATATGCTTTACTACTACCCAATGTTCTGGTCCTGGATTAGACTGATAACGACTAACAATACCCACATCATAACAAATATCCAGTCTAGTGCAAAGCATAGCATACATGAGACTTTCCACAACCGAAGCATAAGGAACATTTCTCATGTAATCTATCTCCGTTGCATTTTTGGGACAGTGCTTTTTAGATAGATGAATTCCATGTCTAAAAGGAAGTTTTCCCTTTCTGGAATTCTGCATTGCAAATCTGGACAATATTTTGTCAATATATGAAGCTTGGGATAATG
>NC_036252.1:1063582-1086050 GCF_002742605.1 Olea europaea var. sylvestris
TGACTTCTGCAACTTGCAAACTTTCCTTTCATGGCCTTTTTTCACAAATCCTTCAGGTTATATCATGTAAATGGTCTCCTCAAGACGTCCATTTAAAAATGTTGTCTTGACATTCATTTGCCAAACCTCATAATCATAATGAGCGGCAATGGATAAAAGGACTCGAATAGATTTAAGCATGGCAACCGGTGAGAAGGTTTCTTCATAGTCGATGCCTTCTCTCTGGGTAAAACCATTTGCCACTAGCCTTTCTTTGAAGGTTTCAACCTTCCCATCTATACCTCTTTTCCTTTTATAGACCCACTTGCATCCTATAGGCTTTACCCCATTAGGTGCATTTACAAGATCTCAAACCTTGTTGGAATACATAGATTCCATTTCTGAGTTCATGGCTAATTTCCATGATTCAAAGTCTACATCCTCCATTGCTTCCTTAAACGAAGTGGGATCTTCTTCTTGCTTAGTAGAGATCGCCTGATAGGATTCTCCATAGAGCAAGTACCTAGAAGGTGGTCTCACAACCC
Source organism: Olea europaea var. sylvestris (assembly GCF_002742605.1). Taxonomy (NCBI): domain Eukaryota; kingdom Viridiplantae; phylum Streptophyta; class Magnoliopsida; order Lamiales; family Oleaceae; genus Olea; species Olea europaea. The sequence continues at coordinate 1,064,107 of NC_036252.1, forward strand.
TCTTACTACAAGTAATAGTTGAAGGTGCCTAATTGTCCAGTCTGACCAAAGGTCCTTCCTCTATTCCCACTGTTTGATCATGTCCTTGGTTAGGAACAACATCCTCATTATCCTCATTTGTAGGGACATGTGGAGATACAACAATGGGTGCCTCATTTTCTACTATCTCAGGTTCTATTTGCCTATGAGGCCCTGTGGGTATCACTTGCTCACTTGCTTCATCAGCAACCATTGGTTCAGTAGGAGGTTCCAAGTCATCACTATTAGATTCTATGTGGAAATCTAAAATTGAGTTGTTTGAACCATGTTCTAACATCTCTTCCAATAGAATCTTAGTAGTAGACATGTTTTCTTCTATATACTTATCCTCTAAGAAGGTTGCATTTATGCTAACAAATACCTTCTTATCAAGAGGATTATAGAAGTGGTAACCTCTCGTTCCCTTTGGATATCCTACAAAGAAATAGACATCTGATCTTGATTCCATCTTATCTGTCTTTCCCTTTAGCACATGTGCTGGACGTCTTCATATCCGAATGTGGTGTAAATTGGGCTTGCGCCCATTCCACAATTCAAGAGGTGTCTTGGGAACTGACTTAGATGGTATCAAATTCAAGATATAAATGGCTGTTTGTTGTGCATATCCCCAAAAGGATATATGCAATGAGGAATAACTCATCATTGATCTTACCATATCTAAAAGAATTGCAAACATAATTAGTGGTTCCAGAATTTACAATCTAGGTATTAGTAGAATCAACCACTAAGTATGACTCAATAAATAGGACATTATTGCCTTTACCTTGCTTCCCCTTAGCTAGGTAATCTGGACAGTTCCTCTTCCAGTGACCCTTTTGTCCACGGATAAAACACTTTCCCTTTGGTTTCTTATCAGCAGTAGTTTTCTTTCCCTTTGACTTGCTATCTGACTTTTTGTTTGGCCTCTTCCTCTTCTTTCCTCCTTTGCCACCAGAAGGCTTAGGATGAGAGGGTCCGGCTGTAACAGTCAAAGTACTTCCACTCCTAGCTTTTAGAACAGATTCAATATTTTGTAGCTCTTTCATTAATTCTGTCATAGACATGTTCATCTTGTGTAGATTATAATCAACTATAAATTGTGAGAACATCTCAGGAAGAGTTTCAAGAACCATGTCAATCTGCGTCTCGGAATTACTGTCAGCTCCTAAAACCTCTGTAGCATTGAAGTGACCAATCATGTTTCACATATGGTCCCTTACAGATGCACCCGATTTCATGCGTGTGTTCATGATTACTCTAATGGAAGCTTGCCTAGCTTGTCGGCTTTGATGTCCAAACATCTCTTGAAAGTTTTCCATTATGTCAAAAGCAATTTGCATATTCTGATATTTCTGTTGTAATACATTTGGCATGGATGCCAAAATGTAACAACGGGCCATCTCATCAGAATGATGCTACTTTTCATATGCAGCCTTTTGAGATTCCGTAGAGTCATCTTTAGGGGTTTCGGGACAAACTTCATCTAACACAAATTTGTGTTTTTCAGCGGTAAGAACAATATTAATATTCCTTTTCCAGTCAACGTAGTTTTCTTCCACAAGTTGATTTTTGTTAAGTATTATTGATAATGGATTAAGCGACATATTCTGTAAATTAACGATTCACGTATTAATAAAATGAGCAATAATCTTTGTATGATGCATGTATATGAATATGCAAATATAGACCCAAAACTATATTTGGAATAAAAAAAATCTTAAACCCTTACAACTTTTAACACACCATCTATAGGAGATCAGTGTAGTTGTTGGCAAGGTTGGGACCCTCCCACTCATTTTATTGAGCTAGGCATCTCATGCCACAAGAAAATGAGCATTGATTATTATTTGGCCTATGAATAATTTTGTTGAAATCTTTTATAGGAAGTCTCCCAAAAATATTCATATATAAGTGTAATAACCTCCGTCAATAATTTTAAAATATCCGAAATATATAAGATGTCGTCTAAAGGATGATCATCTCATTATTTCATTTTTAAAGAAATTATATTACTAGATCCAATTTCAGTTAATCTAAAATAACGTAGTTTTCCTATAGGGAGACCGATATAATTCGATACTAAACATACGTATTTTAATAACAAATTGGATGACGGAGGAGGCCGTAGGTTTATACATGCCTATAAACCCTCTCTCACTTATTATTTTGCACCGTTGAATTTTTACTTAATTAGTCCACCAAATATAAATAATTATAATGACGCTAATTATAAAATATTTTTCAACCACCTCTAATTAATTTAGAGTGATAAAAAAATATTTATATGTAAATGCATATGATTTTAGTGTACCGGATGGTGTTTCATTTAATTTACATGACATGTGATAATAATTAAACATTCATCCATCCATAACGCGGTAAAAGCGATAATTAAATGAATAATAATCACTAATGACACATTCTAAGAATTTTAAATTACAACATGGATAAAAAGAATTACATTGGGCCACATTCCGGCTCAATTTTTCAATCTTCTTTGTAGTCTATCTTATATAATATGAAAATAGGGTTAATTTAATTTTTAAGCCCAAAACTTAAAATCAACAAGGTCATTATCCAACAATATTGGCCCAAATATTAAAGAGAGACCCAAAAAATCCAAATTACCCTAATTTTCAAACCCTAGCAAGAAAATACATTTCCATAAAAAACACATACTACTCCGGCGACCCAAAATAAATCGCCACTGGCGTTGGAGCATACCCTCCGGCGACCTATTGCTCCTTGCAAAGCAGCAGCATCTGCTGCTGAAACCAGCAGCAGCTATGGCTACTCCGACCAGTTTTATTTCTCTGTGTTTTTTGGTTTTATTTCTTGCATTTGTTCTTCCTTCTTCTCCATTGAAATTACAGCAACAAGTTTACATTTCTTCCTCAAAATACAAAAATGAAAATGAAGAAAAAATACAAAAAACTTAATATCTTATGGCTTACAAAATTTCTAGAGAATAATTATAATAAATGAATTACAATAGGAAGTAAAAAGAAATTCTATGGCCAAAAGTGACTATGAGTGTGTCAACAATAATTTTAAACATATTTAAAGCATAAACATGTCAAAATCAAATAACTTAACACCACCCAACTAAAATGCATATTACACTAGGATTTAAAAAACCATTTGTCGGTTAATGAATTTTAATCATCACAATAGAAAATTAATTTTCTTTTGAAGATTAAAATCATGTAAATAAGGATTTAATTGATCTTGAGATCATTGGATTATAAAATCCTCACATATATAGAAAGGGAAGATGATAACCTTTTTGAATGAGCTATTAATGGCCTAGCAAATTGTTTCCTTCCTTAAATCTTCTCCCTTATTCTCCACTAGGTATAATTCCTTTTTGAGGAATGTGAAAAGTGACTAACTCTAAATCTCATTTAAAATATGTCAATAAAGTACATATTTATAATAACCTATTAGGGTTTGAAAATTGCACAAATTTCCTTAGACTTTATTGTAGTAGGCCAATTAAGTCACACACCTTTTATTGGAGCCAAGAGAGAGACTTAATTGGACTCACATGACCCAAGCTCCAATAGATATTTTCAATTGAGTCAACTCTTGACCAATTGAGATACATCTATTAATCTCGACTTATTCTACCAAAAAATTGAGATTGCACTTTCGAGTCGAGTGATAATTATAGAAGCAAATTATGATTCAATAACAATATCCTCTGATTATCGTTCCACAAGTCAATCTCCATTTGACCGTCAATATGTTGAAACTGAAAAAATGACCGTTTTGCCCTTCAACATGTATTACCCTCTAAGTCCCATTTTCATACAGCAAATTCGTTGTGATCAAATCACAATGTAAAGTCCAACGATCTCATCGTCGACCTACTGAACTCATATTCAATTTGCCGAGGAAAATACCTTAGAGTGACAATCGTCTCATCTCAATGATTAATGGATTCCAATATTATAAGTATATGATCTCTAATTGTTTCAACTTGATTCCCAAAGCAGCGAGATCAATCTTCCATTTAAGACTTCACTCATTGGTATCTCAAAGAACTTGAACTAGTAATCAAAGGTACATTACTCACTCAGAATTTAGATGACCTATTTGATAATCAAGTAGAGTCTCATTTCAAACGGTCACAAATGAGTCATCTATGCGATCTCGTTCAATGTGCATCGAAACACATTATTGTTCCTATTTCAAGATTTAGACAAATCTTAATAAGAATAATACAATATTATCAACATAAAGCATCCAACTTTATGAATCGATTGTGAACGATATAATTTTGATCACATCACAAATTGTGTCTTACAAAAATCCAATCCATCGAGTATACAATTTGTGACATCTTATATGATCATGGAATGTTAGACAATCATTTCAAATTATAACACGCAAATAAACGAACATAAAGTCATAATGTGATTTTACAGAACATTACTCGAAGAATGGGCATTTAACTAACAGGTTTGTCTATTATAAATTATTTGTATTAATTAATCGTATAGTTTAGGAACGGTTCGTAAGAATGCATTTATGAAATTAAATATTAAGTTTTGCAAATACTAAATAGTAGTGATGTACATATAATTTTTCTTGTTTCAATCTTTAACTTTTTCTAATTATTTTCGTTGACAATTTGTGTTTTATTTACATACTCTCGTATTACCCCTTGTTTGGTAATCATTCTTTTAATTTTTATTTTTATCTCAGTCATTTTTACTACACATTTTCAATAAAAAATTCTTTACGTAAATTCAAAAAAATTTCCTACTTTTTAATCAAGCATTCTCCAAAAATTTATTTTTTAAAAACTTGTTTTTCCCAAAAAAAATATAAATAAATAAATAATAATAATAATGGCTATCAAATAGGACCTTAGTATTGTTGAATTTGGCATTACTCCATTAGAGACTTGATTTTTCACTAAAAAATGAAAGGTGCTGCTATAAATTATCGTCGTGTTCGTGGTGTAATAAAAATAATATCCTAAAAAAAAATTTCATACCAAGCTATTTATGTTGGTCATGTAAGCAATTTTGTTAATTTGGCATGCAATACGTAGCTATAGTGAGAAATCGTTCGTGCTTAAGCTAAATTTATAAAGTAAAAAGTTTTTTTAAGGCAAAATAAATCTTTATTTACTAATTTAGAATAAAACAAAAATTAGCAATTAAAGAGGGACACTAACGTAGCAATTTGATGAGCCGGATTGATTTGAACCGGTCAGAATTGAAAAGTCGAAACCCATTCCCCTTGGCCGGTTCACACGCCCTTCTTATAAAATACCCAATATATCCTCCATCAAAGTCGAATTTACTTCCAGTCCACTGTCCAGGAAGAGAATCACAGGGCATTACCAAGCCTAAACGGAGAGAAATGGCGGGTGCACTGGGATCCAGTTTTCTGCCCCACATTCGGGTCTTGATATCTCTCGGACCCTAACCCTAAATGATCCAAACTGGCTGCTGTCCGGTCAATGTCATCGCACGTCGTCGATCATCTCAACAAGCAAGAGGTCATCGACCGAGACAAAATTGTGCCAAAGAACCACGAAAAGTTGCAAGCTTTTCACCAAATGCCATCAAGAATTCAAACAAAAAATCAGTCTTAACGACTAGTTTTTAATTCTATGCGACCACATAGAACAATCCTATGCGATCACATAGGTCAATCTCTTGCAAGGCATATAAGCCCTTCACGTCATTATGCGACCGCAAGCCACATAGGCCTATGCGGTCTTGTAGGCCAAAGTTTTGGCCTCCAAATCCTTTTCATTCCAAAGCCTATTTTATTGATTTGGCACATTCATTTCAACACGTGGTGTGGTTGTAGTCGATGGTGAGGATAGTAGAGGCCACAAGAGCCAGCTAAATGGGAAAAATTCGTCGACCACCTCTTCCCAAGAATGTGAGGTTTCATTGACTTGTTCACTCTCGTCTTGATAATATGAAAAATAGGTAATTAATTACTCATTGTCTATGCATTTGTAACATTAGCCATGGATATTAATGTAAACCCTCGAGATAAAGCTCCAAACAAATGCAAAATCCTTGATGCACTGGAATATGAAAATGACGATTGATAGAGAGTGTGGAATCTTGGGATTAATTGTGGTTCACATAGATGTATTTATTCGTCTCAAACAAAAACTTCCTTCTTCTTCTTTTCCCTTTTCCTTTGTCTTGCCTTCGAGAAGCAGTACCAACATGTTTAATTTTGTTTGAAATGGTTGGGTCAATCAACAAATATGTCGTTTGTTTTACAACTCAACATGGTATTCTTTCGTCGAGCACTGTACAAATTATAAACATGGACTAATGATTCTTGATTTTGGTTCCGTTTTCTGACTTTTTTTCTTTTTTTTAAAAACTAACAGCAACCTCCACTTCTAATTCTAATTAAGGGCCCGTTCGGTAGTGATTATGAGAATTGATTTTTTGACTATTAGAGAGAAAAATGTGTTCTATCTATCAAAAATAATAGTTGAAATAGTGAAACACTAGTGAAAAAATTAATTTTTTGAGGGTGAAAAATTGCTGTTAAACGGGAGCTAAAATGTCTACTTTTAAACATCACGGGACAATGTTACATGTACATCCACTTTTACACCGAATTTTTCACCTACACACACAATAGGAGGGCGGATCCCACATGTCAAAATTTTTAAATGCACGTTTAGGTAATCAATTCGATAACCCAAATTTGGTACATATATATTTATCCAAAATAACGATATCTTCACTCTTACACTGATTTCATTTCTAGCTCTTACCACCTTGTATGATGGCGTAACTACTGCAATGTGAAGTGCAATCTTACCGACTAATATCACCTACCACCCTCTCTATTATTTTTCTCGAGACACGAGCGATTTGTTTAAGATATTATTGCAAATCTGTACTGACACATAAAAACAAAGAATTTTTTAAGGGGAAAAAACCCAAAAATATATTTATTTATTTTTAAATGTAAAAAAACAGTCCATACCTTAACCTACCGATTAATATTGAGTAGTAGCCAACTCAAGAACCTCAAATTTCTGGCTTTTTACTTTTCAGTTGCAGTCTCTGAGGAATCCTCTCCTCTTTTTTACTGGAAAATGTTGTCTTTGAATCTTCTTCCTTCCTCAAATGTCACTTTCTCTAAAACCAATCACAAATGTCCCATAAATTCTTCACTTTTGGATCCAATTCTTGTGAACAGACATAGAAATCCACAGTTTCCCTTTCATACATTCCAAAAACCCACTTCAAAAATTAATAATATAGTCTTGTTTAGGCCTTCTGAAGAACCGTTGTCCCAGATCTCTAAATCAAGATTAGATTTTGGAAAAATATTGACAACCCCTTTTGGGTTCTCTTCAAGATTTGTAGCCAGAGCGGCCTCTGGAGCGCCACAAGAAGCCAGCCCAGACGGTGAAATTGAAGTCTCAAAGCCAGACAAGAATCTGAAGCTAGCTCTTATTTTTGGTCTATGGTACTTTCAGAACATTGTTTTTAACATTTACAATAAGAAGGCGTTGAATATTTTTCCATATCCATGGTTTCTTGCATCATTTCAATTGTTTTGTGGATCTGTTTGGATGTTTATTCTTTGGTCTTTAAAGCTTCAGCCTTGCCCAAAAATCAACAAGTCATTTATTGTTGCGCTTCTTGGACCTGCACTTTTCCACACAATAGGCCACATTTCAGCATGCGTTTCATTCTCAAAAGTGGCTGTTTCTTTCACTCATGTAATTAAATCAGCAGAGCCTGTTTTTTCAGTGGTGTTTTCATCGTTTATTGGTGAATCATATCCGTTAAAAGTCTGGCTATCGATTCTCCCAATTGTTTTTGGTTGCTCATTGGCTGCTGTCACCGAAGTTTCCTTCAATTTTGGGGGCTTGTGGGGTGCTATGATAAGCAATGTTGGATTTGTACTTCGTAACATTTACTCGAAAAAGAGCTTGCAGAATTTCAAGGAAGTTGATGGGTTAAATTTGTATGGTTGGATTAGTATTATCTCATTGGTCTATCTATTTCCAGTGGCTGTTTTTGTGGAAGGGTCTCAATGGGTTACAGGGTATCATAAAGCTATTGCAAGTATCGGAACCCCGTCAACATTTTACCTATGGGTGATGTTATCAGGACTGTTTTACCATCTCTATAATCAATCGTCCTACCAAGCACTTGATGACATTAGCCCACTTACATTCTCAGTCGGGAACACTATGAAGAGAGTGGTTGTAATCATCGCTACTGTTTTGGTTTTCAGGAATCCGGTTAGGCCATTGAATGCACTTGGATCGGCCATAGCCATATTCGGCACATTCTTGTATTCACAGGCAACAGCTAAAAAACCGAAAGTCCAGGCGGGTGACAAGAAGGATTAAAAGATGGTTCTTGTTTATTTCTTGTTATGTTTTCTTCATAGAACTTGGACTGCTTATCTTTTATCCAAGGTCAAAAATTCATGGACACTTGAAAATTTGATCTGCAAGTTTCTTTAGAATGAGGCTTAGTTTGTCATGTTGTTGGTTTGTTGCTATGAAGGCCTATTTGTTTATTGTTTGCATTTACATATCATTACATGTCTCCATTTTTTTTTATCATTTTTTACTGAATCTTCCATAGAAGTGTTAAAGTTCGGGAAGCCTAATATGAAATGCAATTTCGTTGGCTCTTCGTGCATAAATTGCAGATGATAAAACTTCGACACTACAAATAAGCCGAAGATTAAAATAATCCAAATTATTTGAGATTCACAAGATGCAATACAACATCTTCACGTCTGATGGCGTTGTACAGAAACCTTCTGGGGTTATTTTCTAATTCTTGTGTATTGGCATCATTTTTTTTAGGATCACTTTCGAATGATGAGATTTCAGGAGTGTACTTCCGTTTAAATATAATTAAGGTCACTATATATTTTATACAACTTAAATGACAGGATTTATTTTATATCCTTCCGTTTGAAGATAGGCAGTAAAGAAGAATGAAGTTGAGTGAATAATTCCCATTTTGTGTTGGTGTTTGGTAGATTCTGATAAATTTGTTGCAGCCTGCAGGACTACTCTACTTTCATTTGAACATCTTGGAAGCACATTTATGGTGTGTTGGCATGGTTTTTTGGGGCTAAGAAGTTGCTTTTGACCTATTTGAATAATTTTCTGAAAATTTTTGTCCGATTAGAAGATTTCTAGAGGCCGACCCAGGTTGGCTTTTTGAGGAAGTTCTTCTACAAAAAGTATACAAGTTATCAAAAATAGGTTCTTATAGCATTTTTATCCATCTTGCTTTTGTCTTGTCTCCTTCATGGTCGTCACAGATTAGCCGTGAAATCTAGTTTTGCTTGTCTCTACTGTGCATCCATTAGCATTGCCTCTCGTGTTGATCAATGGATTATGATGGTGAAAAGAACATTGGCTGGAACTTGAAATTTCTCACATGAATGATGAATCTGTTGTTCAATTCTGAATTCAGACTTTTGTAGCAATCATATAGTTTCTTCTTGTCGCATTTGTTTGGTGTGGCCACAAATTATTGTCAACATTTGCTAGTCCCTTCCCCCAATATTCTTTTCTGAGCAAGTTTCTTCTTCCACATCTCACCCATGTCCCAATTGCAAACCGAAATCCAGAAAACACTTACCCATCCGTCGACCTGCTATTGCTGATCACCACTTCGACTAAAGGCCATTGTCGCAAAAGCAAAACCAACATCTTAAACAACAACACAAAGAATCTCTCCCAATTTGAAAATCACAATCTCAAAACCATCTCCATCGAATGAGACTGGGCATCGAAATGGCTAATAAATCTATCAAAAGGAGGAGATAAAAATCAAACAAAAGCTTTCCCCAGTAATTCAAATGCTGATGACCGGAGATTGATAGCTTTGATACCAAAGAAGGAATACTCAAGCAGCGAGGTGGAAGAAAACGATGGTGCTAGCTCTACAAGTGCGAGTCCATATGAAATGGGAACTAAGAAAGTAGATTGTGGTTATATGAAGAATCAATAAACCTGTTAATAGTTTTGTATCAGTTGTGCACTCTGTGCATGAGGGATATGGGAACGAAAATGACTCCGATGGCAAGTCAAGAGCCCTCGAGAACGCCCACTCCTATTAGAGTCTCCACATTGGTATCAAAAAGCCCCATATGCTTGGGTCCATCAACTCTTGTGAGAAGTCAAATCGGATTGCTAGCTCTCGATAATGGTCAAACTGTTACAATTCCAACTAAGAGGAGAGAAGAGGTGATGGAGAATGTTGTTCAAAATCAATAAAAACGGGTCTGGAATAGGAAGCCAAGAAGGCCACAAGGACATGTGGTCACATAGGCTAGCCCTGTAGCTAATTGATCTATGTGGTCGCATAAATTTGTTCTATGCAACCACATAGAGTTAGAAAATAACAATTGAGGGCTGTTTTTCAGTTTTATTTCCAATGACTCTTGGAGGGTATTTTGCAACTCTTCATCACGTCTTAGTACCAATTCGTGGGGTGTTGATCAAGGCTTATATATAGATGATGAAATGATCAATATATTACATTACAAACAATTAAGAAATAGTACTTCATTCCACAAAAGGATCAAAACTTCCTTTCTTCTATATTCATATGATTTCCCTCCTTATGTTCTTATAGTTTTGGAGAATCACACCAGTGATTAGTGTTGAATTCTCTACAAGGCTTGATTAATCCTGCAAACTATTTGTCACGAGACTCTTTAGGCATCAAAATTGTATTCAAGAGGGGGCAAATTCGTTTGAGGACAACGATATCATGTTCAAACCTTCATATTCGTGTTCAACTTCTTGATGTATTTTCTATCTTGTTTCTTCTCCATTCCCTTGATGTTGAAATATTTTCCACCAATCTCAAACGATATTTTTTCAACGAAGAAACGAACCGTTATGGCGATGATCAAGTTTTGTTCGTTTGGAACAGCGTTGAAGAGATTTTACGCACTTGATTAGGAATTGGCACCGTTATCGAAAGCTACACTTCTTCCACAAACGAAATCTGGATTGCTTTAGAAAGAAATGTTGAAGAAGGATTGAATCCATCGTCAAGTATTCGACTTTGGTAATTATCATCTCGCCTTCTCAATTTCCATTTTGAATACATATGTGCATGATTATATATCGAAAGTTGTTAAGCAATGTGTTATCTCCTTTGTGATTTAAGTTGAAATCGAAAATTGGTTAATTAAAACCAAGATAATCTTTTGATATTTGTGATTGATGATTTACAAATTGTGATAAATCAAATACTTTAAAGAAGTATGAATATAATGAGAAAGATGAAATGATGTCAATTTCCAATGCATGGCTTATTCCATTTTGATGAATGTTATTGCATGTGGAAATGAAATAATTTGATTATTCTTGCTTTATCTGATTCATATGCATGGAAGTAGTGTTGGAGGAACGCTAACTATTTGCTGATGGAATATGAACTTTCATGATTATTCATTTTATTGAAATATGAAAATGACATGGTAAGTTTTGTTAATTGATAACATTAACTTTGGTCAATGATGATAGCCTCAATTAAGTGAGATGATTTATGCAAAATTATATTTGCATATGAATATGACAAAATGTGATTCTGTTCAAATGTGAATACAGTGAACATGTACCTTATGATTTGACATGATGCTATCTTATGGAATGTCACAAAAGTGATAGGTTACACATGCTTGAAGAAGTTGCAATTCTTGTGAATCAAGATGTTTATTCTTCTTCGTTGATTCAATTTAACTTCAATTGTGGAAACAATTGAGTTGAATTATGCTTGAAAAGCATTGTTGGTCTATGAGATGACCTTGATCAAATTGTGTGTGATCAAAATTAAAGATAGTTTGATTGAAGTACATTGTGACTTAACAATCACTATTAGAAAGTACTTAGACTTTCACGCATATTATCCAAGTGATAAGTGAATTGAACTATTAAATAGTTAATAAACTCTAAATTCAAGTATAACCCAAAATGTGGGGTTTAACATTAATGCTTGTGAACTTATATGAGAAGTTCAAAATTGATGGATGCAATATTACTATATTGCATATGTATTTCTAATTGAGAAAATGTGAGATTAACTTGGTATAAAAGTTACAGTTCCCTATACATTTTAATCATAGAAAGATATTTATGAAGGAGAAAATGTAGAAAATTCTTATACAATTATAAGGATGATATACACTAAGTCTAAAGTGGATAAAATGGGTGAAAGCCAATTATGACGTTTGCAAAAAACAATTGGAATATTTAAAGAATCATAATATTGAAGATCATTGTAATATTTCGATGATGATAATTGAATGCCCATATATGAAATCCACTAGCAAAAGTGATTGATTAGTGTAATGATTTGCTAAAAATCCTTCAACCGTGTATGGAAATCAATAAAGTTAGTGAGAAGCATGTAGTTTCATAAGAGGATTTCCTAGAACTGACAAGTTGTATCTATTAAATGATCGATCGTTGGCTAGCTATATTTAATAAGATACTAAGTCACATGAAATGGAAAGTTTAGACATATAAGTATTATATATGACTTCATAAGAAAATTAAACAAAGATGGAATAATTTTTCTAAATTTTGTAAAGTCAATCGAGAATTTAACGGATATTTAACTAAACCTCTAAATAGAGATTTAATGAAATCTATTTTGAGTAGGATGGGATTGAAACTTTTAAACTAAACGGCCCACCAATGATGGCAATCCTACCCTTTATTATTCAAAAAGTAATCCGCGGGTTCAAAGGGTAACAATAAGTCATTTGATATGTGGATAATGACAGCATTATATAAATCCACGATAATCTTATCCTAATTAAATAATGCTAGTTGTTATTGAAATAAGAGTTGAACTTTAAGCTTTTAATAAAGTTCAGTACTAAGTACAAGTATCTTAAAAAGTAATAAAGATACTAGAAGAATTTCACCAAGACAAACTTCGAGGTGGTACCGTCTCAATAAAGAGTTGAAGTTTCTCTCTTAAAAGTTTGTTAAAAAGAATAAGCCCAATGCTATATTAGCGATAAGCAAGTTTGATGAATTTGAGAACACGTGATACTAGTGTGTGTGTTCTTACCGGTATTGTCACATGGAATAACTGGTTCAAAGTTTCACGTTATCTTTGATTCTGACTTTACTTTGTTGAAATTATACTAGGGTTAGATTTAAATTGAAAGATATATAATCCTTATGCATGAGTATTGCGTACTTTAAATATGAGATTTTATTAAATTTTGAACATGTGGGGGATTGATGGAAAATGTTGTTCAAAATCAATAAAAATGGGTTTGAAATGTAAATTGGAATTGGAAGCCAAGGGCATGGGATCGCATAGGCTCATGCAAGGCCTTTTTAGGCCCTGCAACGGACTGATGTATGCGATCGCATAGATTTGTTCTATGCAACTGCATAGAGTTGAAAAATAACCGTTATGGCCCTTTTTCAGTTCTATTTCTGGTGACTTTTGGAGGGAATTTTGCAACTCTTCATCAAGTTTTGGCACCAATTCGTGGGGCATTGATCAAGGCCTATATATAGGTGACGAGATGATCAATACATCACATTACAAACAATTGAGAAATATTACTTCATTTCACAAAAGGATCAAAACTTCCTTCCTTCCATATATTCATATGATTTCCCTCGTGTTCTTATAATTTTGGAGAATCAAACCAGTGCTTAGCGTTGAATCTCTAGAAGGCTTGATTAATCCTGCAAACCATTTGCTGTGAGACCCTTTGAACACCAAAATTGTATTCGAGAGGGGGCAAAAATCATTTGAGGACAACGATATCATCTTTATATTCATTTTCATCTTCTTGATGTATTTTATATCTTGTTTCTTCTTCTTCATTTCCTCGGTGTCGAAATATTTCCCATCAAGAGGTTAGCAAGCTTGTGAGATTGTGGTTTTGGTTTGGTTTGCGATGGTGCTGACAATGGCCGGCAATGACAGGTGGTGGTCAATGGTAGTAGGTCGGTGATTGGGTAATTGTTTTCTGGGTTTTGGTTTAGGTTGGAGGTGGAGGTGGATGAGACACGGAACAAGATGGTTTTTTTTTTTTTTTTTGGTTTTTTATATTATTTTTTTGTATGAAATAGCAAAGTTACCATTTTATCCTTTTCAGTTTGGTTAAAATTAGTTGAAGTCCACTTTTGTTAGTCAACTGGATGGTTTCCATCCATTTGACCCCAAGTGCTTATACCTCAAAGGTTAATAACCTTTACTGATACAAATTGAAAGTTTGAATAAAGTCTGTAAAAAAATGAAAAGTTAGGGATCACTACTACAGTTTTTTCTAAATAAAATTCATAACCCATTAATGACTTGTATTTTTCGACGAGCAGATGAGCTACTTCGTCTAAAAATAAAATAAAATTCACTTCATCTACATGAAATAAAATAAATTTTACTAACCAACATTAAATATCGCTAAAATTTCAGTGTGTGGATCCTAATTTACTTACCAAACGTGGACCTATATTCCTCATCTGAAATAGGTGGAGAGTGGCAACATTCAATAATCATCTTTTACACTAAAATTCAATGCAATTTACTATAATTTGGACTTTGAGTGCCGTAAAAATAAATTTTAGAAACTTATGAAATGATATTTTAAATAGAAAATTATGTTTGAAAATGTCCAATGTTTAAATCAAAAGGAAGTATTTTAGAATACCTCTAATAGAGAATTTGAATGTGGGTTGATGTCAACTCGAACTCTTGATCTTGAAAGTGGAATTTACTACACAATTCCACCCAAACAAGAAAAGTTGGTATTTTAAATTTTCTTTTTCAATAATTAGTATCATACGTAACATTCACCCAAATGCAATGGAAATTTAACCATGTAAAAAATAAAAAATAATAAAATAATAATTATTTATTTTCTGTCTTAAGTTTAACCCGAGGTCTAACAACTAGGATAAAGAATCGTCTATTGGAATAATGCCCAAGCTCAATAACGTTATTTAGAATTTCAATAATAAAAAAACACATTTGATCTCATTTTTTCATGAATAAAAAGCAAACGACACATCAACATGGTGAAATCTTGTTTTGTTTATTGTTTGCATTTACATATCATTACATGTCTCCATTTTTTTTTATCATTTTTTACTGAATCTTCCATAGAAGTGTTAAAGTTCGGGAAGCCTAATATGAAATGCAATTTCGTTGGCTCTTCGTGCATAAATTGCAGATGATAAAACTTCGACACTACAAATAAGCCGAAGATTAAAATAATCCAAATTATTTGAGATTCACAAGATGCAATACAACATCTTCACGTCTGATGGCGTTGTACAGAAACCTTCTGGGGTTATTTTCTAATTCTTGTGTATTGGCATCATTTTTTTTAGGATCACTTTCGAATGATGAGATTTCAGGAGTGTACTTCCGTTTAAATATAATTAAGGTCACTATATATTTTATACAACTTAAATGACAGGATTTATTTTATATCCTTCCGTTTGAAGATAGGCAGTAAAGAAGAATGAAGTTGAGTGAATAATTCCCATTTTGTGTTGGTGTTTGGTAGATTCTGATAAATTTGTTGCAGCCTGCAGGACTACTCTACTTTCATTTGAACATCTTGGAAGCACATTTATGGTGTGTTGGCATGGTTTTTTGGGGCTAAGAAGTTGCTTTTGACCTATTTGAATAATTTTCTGAAAATTTTTGTCCGATTAGAAGATTTCTAGAGGCCGACCCAGGTTGGCTTTTTGAGGAAGTTCTTCTACAAAAAGTATACAAGTTATCAAAAATAGGTTCTTATAGCATTTTTATCCATCTTGCTTTTGTCTTGTCTCCTTCATGGTCGTCACAGATTAGCCGTGAAATCTAGTTTTGCTTGTCTCTACTGTGCATCCATTAGCATTGCCTCTCGTGTTGATCAATGGATTATGATGGTGAAAAGAACATTGGCTGGAACTTGAAATTTCTCACATGAATGATGAATCTGTTGTTCAATTCTGAATTCAGACTTTTGTAGCAATCATATAGTTTCTTCTTGTCGCATTTGTTTGGTGTGGCCACAAATTATTGTCAACATTTGCTAGTCCCTTCCCCCAATATTCTTTTCTGAGCAAGTTTCTTCTTCCACATCTCACCCATGTCCCAATTGCAAACCGAAATCCAGAAAACACTTACCCATCCGTCGACCTGCTATTGCTGATCACCACTTCGACTAAAGGCCATTGTCGCAAAAGCAAAACCAACATCTTAAACAACAACACAAAGAATCTCTCCCAATTTGAAAATCACAATCTCAAAACCATCTCCATCGAATGAGACTGGGCATCGAAATGGCTAATAAATCTATCAAAAGGAGGAGATAAAAATCAAACAAAAGCTTTCCCCAGTAATTCAAATGCTGATGACCGGAGATTGATAGCTTTGATACCAAAGAAGGAATACTCAAGCAGCGAGGTGGAAGAAAACGATGGTGCTAGCTCTACAAGTGCGAGTCCATATGAAATGGGAACTAAGAAAGTAGATTGTGGTTATATGAAGAATCAATAAACCTGTTAATAGTTTTGTATCAGTTGTGCACTCTGTGCATGAGGGATATGGGAACGAAAATGACTCCGATGGCAAGTCAAGAGCCCTCGAGAACGCCCACTCCTATTAGAGTCTCCACATTGGTATCAAAAAGCCCCATATGCTTGGGTCCATCAACTCTTGTGAGAAGTCAAATCGGATTGCTAGCTCTCGATAATGGTCAAACTGTTACAATTCCAACTAAGAGGAGAGAAGAGGTGATGGAGAATGTTGTTCAAAATCAATAAAAACGGGTCTGGAATAGGAAGCCAAGAAGGCCACAAGGACATGTGGTCACATAGGCTAGCCCTGTAGCTAATTGATCTATGTGGTCGCATAAATTTGTTCTATGCAACCACATAGAGTTAGAAAATAACAATTGAGGGCTGTTTTTCAGTTTTATTTCCAATGACTCTTGGAGGGTATTTTGCAACTCTTCATCACGTCTTAGTACCAATTCGTGGGGTGTTGATCAAGGCTTATATATAGATGATGAAATGATCAATATATTACATTACAAACAATTAAGAAATAGTACTTCATTCCACAAAAGGATCAAAACTTCCTTTCTTCTATATTCATATGATTTCCCTCCTTATGTTCTTATAGTTTTGGAGAATCACACCAGTGATTAGTGTTGAATTCTCTACAAGGCTTGATTAATCCTGCAAACTATTTGTCACGAGACTCTTTAGGCATCAAAATTGTATTCGAGAGGGGGCAAATTCGTTTGAGGACAACGATATCATGTTCAAACCTTCATATTCGTGTTCAACTTCTTGATGTATTTTCTATCTTGTTTCTTCTCCATTCCCTTGATGTTGAAATATTTTCCACCAATCTCAAACGATATTTTTTCAACGAAGAAACGAACCGTTATGGCGATGATCAAGTTTTGTTCGTTTGGAACAGCGTTGAAGAGATTTTACGCACTTGATTAGGAATTGGCACCGTTATCGAAAGCTACACTTCTTCCACAAACGAAATCTGGATTGCTTTAGAAAGAAATGTTGAAGAAGGATTGAATCCATCGTCAAGTATTCGACTTTGGTAATTATCATCTCGCCTTCTCAATTTCCATTTTGAATACATATGTGCATGATTATATATCGAAAGTTGTTAAGCAATGTGTTATCTCCTTTGTGATTTAAGTTGAAATCGAAAATTGGTTAATTAAAACCAAGATAATCTTTTGATATTTGTGATTGATGATTTACAAATTGTGATAAATCAAATACTTTAAAGAAGTATGAATATAATGAGAAAGATGAAATGATGTCAATTTCCAATGCATGGCTTATTCCATTTTGATGAATGTTATTGCATGTGGAAATGAAATAATTTGATTATTCTTGCTTTATCTGATTCATATGCATGGAAGTAGTGTTGGAGGAACGCTAACTATTTGCTGATGGAATATGAACTTTCATGATTATTCATTTTATTGAAATATGAAAATGACATGGTAAGTTTTGTTAATTGATAACATTAACTTTGGTCAATGATGATAGCCTCAATTAAGTGAGATGATTTATGCAAAATTATATTTGCATATGAATATGACAAAATGTGATTCTGTTCAAATGTGAATACAGTGAACATGTACCTTATGATTTGACATGATGCTATCTTATGGAATGTCACAAAAGTGATAGGTTACACATGCTTGAAGAAGTTGCAATTCTTGTGAATCAAGATGTTTATTCTTCTTCGTTGATTCAATTTAACTTCAATTGTGGAAACAATTGAGTTGAATTATGCTTGAAAAGCATTGTTGGTCTATGAGATGACCTTGATCAAATTGTGTGTGATCAAAATTAAAGATAGTTTGATTGAAGTACATTGTGACTTAACAATCACTATTAGAAAGTACTTAGACTTTCACGGATATTATCCAAGTGATAAGTGAATTGAACTATTAAATAGTTAATAAACTCTAAATTCAAGTATAACCCAAAATGTGGGGTTTAACATTAATGCTTGTGAACTTATATGAGAAGTTCAAAATTGATGGATGCAATATTACTATATTGCATATGTATTTCTAATTGAGAAAATGTGAGATTAACTTAGTATAAAAGTTACAGTTCCCTATACATTTTAATCATAGAAAGATATTTATGAAGGAGAAAATGTAGAAAATTCTTATACAATTATAAGGATGATATACACTAAGTCTAAAGTGGATAAAATGGGTGAAAGCCAATTATGACGTTTGCAAAAAACAATTGGAATATTTAAAGAATCATAATATTGAAGATCATTGTAATATTTCGATGATGATAATTGAATGCCCATATATGAAATCCACTAGCAAAAGTGATTGATTAGTGTAATGATTTGCTAAAAATCCTTCAACCGTGTATGGAAATCAATAAAGTTAGTGAGAAGCATGTAGTTTCATAAGAGGATTTCCTAGAACTGACAAGTTGTATCTATTAAATGATCGATCGTTGGCTAGCTATATTTAATAAGATACTAAGTCACATGAAATGGAAAGTTTAGACATATAAGTATTATATATGACTTCATAAGAAAATTAAACAAAGATGGAATAATTTTTCTAAATTTTGTAAAGTCAATCGAGAATTTAACGGATATTTAACTAAACCTCTAAATAGAGATTTAATGAAATCTATTTTGAGTAGGATGGGATTGAAACTTTTAAACTAAACGGCCCACCAATGATGGCAATCCTACCCTTTATTATTCAAAAAGTAATCCGCAGGTTCAAAGGGTAACAATAAGTCATTTGATATGTGGATAATTTCAGCATTATATAAATCCACGATAATCTTATCCTAATTAAATAATGCTAGTTGTTATTGAAATAAGAGTTGAACTTTAAGCTTTTAATAAAGTTCAGTACTAAGTACAAGTATCTTAAAAAGTAATAAAGATACTAGAAGAATTTCACCAAGACAAACTTCGAGGTGGTACCGTCTCAATAAAGAGTTGAAGTTTCTCTCTTAAAAGTTTGTTAAAAAGAATAAGCCCAATGCTATATTAGCGATAAGCAAGTTTGATGAATTTGAGAACACGTGATACTAGTGTGTGTGTTCTTACCGGTATTGTCACATGGAATAACTGGTTCAAAGTTTCACGTTATCTTTGATTCTGACTTTACTTTGTTGAAATTATACTAGGGTTAGATTTAAATTGAAAGATATATAATCCTTATGCATGAGTATTGCGTACTTTAAATATGAGATTTTATTAAATTTTGAACATGTGGGGGATTGATGGAAAATGTTGTTCAAAATCAATAAAAACGGGTTTGAAATGTAAATTGGAATTGGAAGCCAAGGGCATGGGATCGCATAGGCTCATGCAAGGCCTTTCTAGGCCCTGCAACGGACTGATGTATGCGATCGCATAGATTTGTTCTAAGCAACTGCATAGAGTTGAAAAATAACCGTTATGGCCCTTTTTCAGTTCTATTTCTGGTGACTTTTGGAGGGAATTTTGCAACTCTTCATCAAGTTTTGGCACCAATTCGTGGGGCATTGATCAAGGCCTATATATAGGTGACGAGATGATCAATACATCACATTACAAACAATTGAGAAATATTACTTCATTTCACAAAAGGATCAAAACTTCCTTCCTTCCATATATTCATATGATTTCCCTCGTGTTCTTATAATTTTGGAGAATCAAACCAGTGCTTAGCGTTGAATCTCTAGAAGGCTTGATTAATCCTGCAAACCATTTGCTGTGAGACCCTTTGAACACCAAAATTGTATTCGAGAGGGGGCAAAAATCATTTGAGGACAACGATATCATCTTTATATTCATTTTCATCTTCTTGATGTATTTTATATCTTGTTTCTTCTTCTTCATTTCCTCGGTGTCGAAATATTTCCCATCAAGAGGTTAGCAAGCTTGTGAGATTGTGGTTTTGGTTTGGTTTGCGATGGTGCTGACAATGGCCGGCAATGACAGGTGGTGGTCAATGGTAGTAGGTCGGTGATTGGGTAATTGTTTTCTGGGTTTTGGTTTAGGTTGGAGGTGGAGGTGGATGAGACACGGAACAAGATGGTTTTTTTTTTTTTTTTTTTGGTTTTTTATATTATTTTTTTGTATAAAATAGCAAAGTTACCATTTTATCCTTTTCAGTTTGGTTAAAATTAGTTGAAGTCCACTTTTGTTAGTCAACTGGATGGTTTCCATCCATTTGACCCCAAGTGCTTATACCTCAAAGGTTAATAACCTTTACTGATACAAATTGAAAGTTTGAATAAAGTCTGTAAAAAAATGAAAAGTTAGGGATCACTACTACAGTTTTTTCTAAATAAAATTCATAACCCATTAATGACTTGTATTTTTCGACGAGCAGATGAGCTACTTCGTCTAAAAATAAAATAAAATTCACTTCATCTACATGAAATAAAATAAATTTTACTAACCAACATTAAATATCGCTAAAATTTCAGTGTGTGGATCCTAATTTACTTACCAAACGTGGACCTATATTCCTCATCTGAAATAGGTGGAGAGGGGTAACATTCAATAATCATCGTTTACACTAAAATTCAATGCAATTTACTATAATTTGGACTTTGAGTGCCGTAAAAATAAATTTTAGAAACTTATGAAATGATATTTTAAATAGAAAATTATGTTTGAAAATGTCCAATGTTTAAATCAAAAGGAAGTATTTTAGAATACCTCTAATAGAGAATTTGAATGTGGGTTGATGTCAACTCGAACTCTTGATCTTGAAAGTGGAATTTACTACACAATTCCACCCAAACAAGAAAAGTTGGTATTTTAAATTTTCTTTTTCAATAATTAGTATCATACGTAACATTCACCCAAATGCAATGGAAATTTAACCATGTAAAAAATAAAAAATAATAAAATAATAATTATTTATTTTCTGTCTTAAGTTTAACCCGAGGTCTAACAACTAGGATAAAGAATCGTCTATTGGAATAATGCCCAAGCTCAATAACGTTATTTAGAATTTCAATAATAAAAAAACACATTTGATCTCATTTTTTCATGAATAAAAAGCAAACGACACATCAACATGGTGAAATCTTGTAGGAAAAATGTAGGAAAAAATTTGCCGACAATCATTCAATCCATTGTAGTTTTAAATTATTATAAGATAAGAATAAAAGAATATCTAAAATAATAAAGAACGAAATATTTAAGTAAAAAGTGAAAAAAGGGAGGTATTTTAGAATACCTCTATTTTCTTCACTCTCTTCTCCTCCATACCAGTCTCGAACCCTTGTTCATGTGTACGAGATATTAATCCCACAACCATTGAAGACAAGGAGGACCGGTGTTCACATTGTCTATATATATATATATATATATATAAAATAATAGCCAAACAAGATAGGCAACAGGACAAGTAGAACC
>NC_036252.1:1089587-1089823 GCF_002742605.1 Olea europaea var. sylvestris
GGGTTCATCTTTGCCCGATGGTCTAGGTTTGGCCATTATGGGACAAGTATATGTATCCCCTTTTACTAATTCGGCCAAACACATTTCGGCCTGATCATACGATTCATCATCGATGGTATGAACGTCAAAATTCGGGTCTCTGTAATAAGTCCCTTTGCTAGAATTTTTTATTTGTTCTTCTTCTCTTATCAATCACTCATACCTAATGACATTCGCACTTAACTGGAAAAGGTCGG
>NC_036252.1:1090034-1100686 GCF_002742605.1 Olea europaea var. sylvestris
CATTTGACGTAAATTCGCCAAATCAGCCAAAGTGACTTCAGATTCAGTTTTGTAAAACTGAGCATGAAACAACTGTTCCAGTTGTTGCCATGTTTGAACAGAGTTCGCTGGCAAGTTAATGAACCAGGAGAAAGCTACTCCTGTTAACGAACTAGGAAAAAGTCTCATTTTGTGGTAATTGGTTACATCACCACTTTGCAACGTGAATCGCCCTATGTGTTCCAGGGTAGACACTTCTCCCAAACCAGTAAACAGTGAGAATTCTGGCACTTTGTACCCTCTAGGCCATGGATATGCTTGGTCAACCCAATCAGGATATGGCTTCGTGTAAGTCGGTCTAATGACAGGACACACCCCAAAGGCCATCTGATCCTGGACGATTTCCATAATCTGATTTCTCAATATGACATTGGGATCATATGGAATTCCTACAGGCAGATTAACCGGTTGATTTGCATGAGGTCTGATGTTTGGTCCTTGATTGGCAACAAAATTACCATAATTAGGGCCATTACCATTAGCCTAGACATCTACCCCCTCGTTACCACGTGGAATATTCTGTCCATTGTTTAGGACATTATCTCTCACGTTTGGATTACCCCCCAAGTTAGGCATACCACTACTACTACTTTGATTTGGTATTGTGGCACCTCCTTGGTTTGAAGTAGAGGGGCCAGCAAGTGGTTCTACCCCTTGACTTATATTTGGGACCGAAGGATTATGTCCTACGATCGTCCTAGTTTGAAAGTGACTTGTAAGAGGTATAGCCGGCTGACATATTTGGCATATTAACTTATTCATTGTTTCATTCAACGTCTTTAGTTGTTTGGCCATATTGTCATAGTGCATTACCACTTTGTGTAAATCTTTCCATATTATGAATACTTTGAAGATTTACCAGCTCAACGACGTCTTGCGTGAGTTCTCCAAGCAATGCACGCATGGTTCGAGGACTCAGCTCCGTCATTGGTTCGTAACGACTGTTACTGCTCTGATTTTGTCCATCTGTTCGTGGAGAGGCATGTTGCTCCTCATATCGCTCGATTACAGACTGGATTCCTCCCTGACTTGCTCCTTCCTTGTCGGATCTCTGAGGCATACTGTTTCTCCTTTTGCACTTTCAACACCTAACACCACTGTCCCACTGGGCGTGCCAAATTGTTTCGCGCGGGTTAATTCGCTAACAATTAAAGAGGATCAGACGATTGTGTAAGGGACGAAACCTCTTGAGACAAAGTCCCAAAAATGGGTGTTCTTTTTATTGGCGATGAACTTTACAATTGGAAACGGAAAACAACGTGCCTCCAAGGGGCGCAAGCACACGAGTTACAGAAAAGGAAATGTTTAAGTCTAAAAGCTAAAGGAATGAAAATTACATATTCTCTGTTCGAGAGTTTTTGATTCGGTCCTTTGCCTCTAAGTTCTTTCTCCCTTTTATACTTCATAGGCGATCCCTTTGTGATTAACTGCTCTAAAAAACTGCTTGACCGCCCTATAACTATCCACTTTCTTTGTAGTGGCCATTTTGTCATGCAACTGTCCTTTTAACTGCTGCCATTATCTTGCATCGTTCAACCGCTTTCGATTGAACCCCTTGAGTCGTGGAACGTGATAAAGTTATTTTAGCAACTGCCTTAATAACTGCATCATAATGCGTTATGTTTGTTGATACCTTGGGCGACTTGAAGATTTGGGCGAGACTTTGGACGACCGTATGCCACTCTATTCGTTCAGACTCTGAGCGACTTGCAAACTTGGACGATGGCGTTACCGCACTATTGGGCCCCTTATTTGGGCATTCACCTTGATTCGTTCAATTGGATTTCGTTCTTTGGGCTATCTGATTTGGGGATCCTCCAATTGGGCTTTATTCTCTAGGCTGTTCGATTTGGACTGAATTTTTATGTGTCAACAGGAGGAAAACCAGCCGGTGGGGGAGGGTGGTGGTAGGCCCAATGGGTTGGATGGTGATGTCTAGCTCCGGCAGCATATGCAGCAAGATGAGAAAATATCCCTTTATTCTCACTATAATGCTTATCCCTTCCATTTCCCATCTTTCTTTAACTTCGGATCGAAACTACACACAACCCTCAAAAAGGGACAATGAATTGTTGTTGGAAATTTAAAGCAATGAAGAAAAGAAAATTGATAATAAAAGAATATAGATATAATAAGAGGCTTGAACACGAAAATGATAACGCTATCCTCAAACGTTATTTGCCCCATTTCCAATACTTTTGAGGAGTTCCGACAAATAGTTTGTAAGATTAAACAAGCCTTTGTATGAAGAACACCAAAAGCAAAGTGTATCTTTCACAAAGAACAAGTGAAAATATATATAAGATTGATTATGTGATAATTTTGGGAGAATAATTTTGTGGTGGATTTCTTAATTTTCTCAAGAATGTTTTTCTTTGCAATTGGAACACCTATTTATAGGCTTTGAAGGGTTCCCACGAAATAGTGCAAAATTATGTTGAAAAGGCACCAAATTCAAAAGAAAAACGGTAAAAAACGAATCCTCAACGGTCACTTTGTATAACCATGCGACCGCATGGGCTATAACCATGCGGTCGCATGGTTATAGTGCAAGTGGCCCTCCTAGTTTCGGGAGGGCCTCATGCGGCCGCAGGTTAAGCCCAAAATTTTATTTTTTTTTTAATAATTTTGAACAACTATAATTCTAACAATCCCCCACTTGTTCAAAATCAGTGTCTATCACATAATCAAATAATCAACACTTATGCATAAAAATTAGATATCTTTTCGATTTGAATCTATTCATAGTGTAAATCTCATAAAGTATTATCAGAATTCCAAGTAGCTAAAGTGTTTTGAACCAGTTATTCTTTGTGACTATACCGATGAGATCACACACACAAGTGTTAAACTTTTCACAAGTTCCTCTAACTCGCTTAGTGCTAATATGGCATTGCACTAATCCTATTTCATTGAACTTTTATAGAGAAAAAATTTCAATTCTCTAATGAGGCGGCACCACCTCGAAGTTCACATAGGTGAAGTACTTCCAGTATTTTTGTTACTTTTACAGATACTTGTACTCCGTACTGAACTTCATTAAGAGTTTAATTAACTCATCCCTCCAACAGTAACAACCAACACTAGTTTCAAAGATATAATTTCAATATATCTAATAGTGTTGAAATCCATCCACTTATCGAATAACTTGTTATTACCCTTTGAACTTATATATATATTGGTTTAGTATATTTTTGTATGGTTGCCGTTATTGGTGAATCTATTTAAGAAGTTTTAAACCCATTTTACTTGATGTTGATTTCACTAATTCTCTTGTGAGAGGTTTGTTAAATGGATCAACTAAGTTTTCACTTGACTTAACAAATGTAAGAGAAATAAGTCCATGCTTGATTAATTTCCTTACATATTCATGTCTTAGACTCATATATCTAGACTTTCCATTATATACTTCGTTATATGCTCGAGCTAAAGTAGCTTGACTATCACACAAAATAGGTATGGAGGAAATATCCTTTATGTCTAAAGGTATTTCATATAATAAGTCCTTCAGCCACTCTGCTTCTTTCCCTGTTTTAGCTAAAGCTACAAACTCTGATTCCATAGTTGAATGTGTAATGCAAGTTTGTTTCTTGGACTTCCAAGAAACTGAACTTCCTCCAAGAATGAAAATCCATCCAGATGTGGATTTATTTTCTCCTGCACTTGATATCCAACTTGCATCGGTATATCCTTCCAATATTTTAGGATACTTGGTATATTGTAGCCCAAGGTTTTTGGTTTTCTTTAGGTAACCAAGAACCCTACCAATGGCTTTCCAATGTTCCGAACTTGAATTGCTAGTAAACCTACTTAGTTTACTTACAGCAAATGCCACATCGGGTCTTGTACATTGTGATGCGTACATAAGACTTCCAATTGCACTTGCATATTCTATTTGTGCAATTCCTCTACCTTCGTTTTTGATTAATTTTATATTTGGATCTATAGGGGTATTTGCCTCTTTAATGTTCAAATGTTTAAATTTATTTATCACATTATCAACATAATGTGATTGACTTAATGTAAAACCCCCACTATCCTTCTTTACTTTGATTCCAAGGATAGTATCTACTTCTCCAAGATCTTTCATTTTGAAAGTAGTGGATAGAAATCATTTTGTTTCTTTGATTCCGTCTATATTGTTACTAATGATCAGCATATCATCAACATATAGACACACTAATGTGATTATATCACCATTCACTTTTGTGTAGAGACATTTATCTACTGAATTGTGATTAAATCCATTTGACATTATTTTAGAGTCAAATTTCTCATGCCACTTTTTGGGAGCTTGCTTTAATCCATATAAAGATTTAATTAATTTGCACACCTTATGTTCATTTCCCGGTAGAACAAACCCTTTCGGTTGTTCCATATAGACCTCCTCTTCGAGATCTCCATTTAAAAATGTCGTTTTTACGTCCATTTGATGAACATATAAATCATATATAGATGCTAGTGAAAATAAAATCCTTATTGAGATTATCCTTGCCATGGGTGCATATGTGTCAAAGTAATCAATTCCTTCCCTTTGACGATACCCTTTAGCTACCAATCTAGCCTTATAAGTATTAAGTGATCTATCAGAATTATATTTCTTTCTAAATACCCGTTTACAACCAATAGCTTTCGAACCTGCTGGTAGGTCAACTATTTCCCAAGTGTTATTTGAAATAATAGAATCCATTTCATTATTTATAGCTTCTTTCCAGAATATATAATCTCTAGATTGCATTGCTTCCTTATAAGTCTTAGGATCACTTTCCACTTGAAGAACAAAAGGAATTGTTCTTACAACATCCTTCCTATCTCCTTCTACTAAGTAAAAGGAAATAAGTTGGGAATCTATTTCATTAGATCCTAAGTTCTTTTCCTTTCTTGTTCTTTTGCTTCTTCGAGGTTCAAAGTCAACATCCTTTATGGATGTCTCTTTTGGTGAGCTTTTAAAGGTTGGAATATCCTTATTATTTTCAAATTTCCTAGTGACCATCACATTCTCAAAGAATTCCACATCTCTTGATTCTATTATAACATTTGATTCGAGATTTAATAACCTATAGGCTTTGCTATTAAGGGTATATCCTACAAAGGCACATTTGATACCTCTAGAACCTAACTTGGTTCTCTTTGGATCCATATTTTTATAATATGCAAGGCACCCCCACACTTTAAAATAATTAATATTTGGTTTTCTACCTTTCCAAAGTTCATATGGGGAAATTTTATTCTTTTTCATAGGAATTCTATTTGTTATATGACAAGCACAAAGTAATGCTTCACCCCATAAGTTAAAAGGTAATTCAGAATTTAATAACATAACATTTATCATTTCCAAATAAGTTCTATTCTCTCTTTCTGCTAATCCATTTTGTTCCAGTGTTCTAGGTGCAGAAGATTGATGTATTATTCCATTTTGTTCACAAAATATGTTAAATTCATTTGAAAAATACTCTCCACCTCTATCACTTCTTAAAGTTTTTAATTTTCTTCCTAATAGATTTTCAACTTCATTCTTGTAAGTTTTAAAGGCACTAAAGGCTTCATCCTTATGTTTAAGTAAGTATACGTAAGTATACCTAGAACAATCATCAATAAAAGTAATAAAATATCTATTACCGCCTCTAGTTAATATTTCATTCAATTCACAAATGTCGAAATGAACAGGTTCAAGTAATTTTGTTGTTTTTTCTATACTATGAAATGGCTTCTTAATCATTTTTTATTTAACACATATTTCACATTTTTCTAAGTTATCAACAATACATTGTATTAATCCACATTTAATCATTCTTTTCATAGTACTAACTCCTATATGTACTAATCTACCATGCCATAAATTAAATGAATCAATAACATACGTAAAAGATTTAATTTTATTTGAGTTATCCTCAACAGTACATAGCTTGACCATTCCTTCGGCGGAATAGCCCTTTCCAACAAAATGTCCACTATGGGTTAATACAAGTTTTCCAGATTCAAAGACAGATTTAATCTCGGGTTTTCCCAAGAGTACACCACTTGCTAAGTTCCTATTCATTTCCGGTACATGCAGGACATTTGTCAAAGTGATCTTCTTTCCCGAAGTGACAAGGAGTTCAACATTTCCTTTACCGATCACCTTTGATCTTCCTTCATTTCCCATTTGTATTTCTTGGTTGTCTTCAATGTCATGATAAATTTTGAAAAGAGACTTATCATAACATACATGGATTGTAGCGCATGTATCGTACCATCGGCCCGGAACTTTGCCTTGGATTGCATTGATTTCACTCACTGTTGCAATAATTTCATCAATAGAGTTCACTTGTCCTTCCTTCTTATGTTGGTTCCTATGCCTGCAATCTTTAGCATAGTGTCCCGGTTTTCCACAAACATAGCACGGTCATTTGGCTTTGTTTTTGAATTTTCCTTGCTCCTTTCTAGGACCAAGAAATTTTCCTTTTCTTTTTGAACTTGTTGGAGTTGTCAACATTATCCATGACATTGGCTTTCGAAGAGCCATCATAAGAATTTCCAATCTTATCTCTTGCCCTTGATTCTTCTTCAATGCGAAGATGTTTCTGTATGTCTTCTAAAGAAAAATCTTCGGAATTGTGAAGAATTTTCTTCCTATATCCTCTCCAAGAACTAGGGAGTTTAGCAATAATTGTTCCCACTTGGAAAGTTTTGGGAAGTTCAATTTTTACCACTTTCAATTTGTTCACAATTATTTGTAACTCATGTACTTGAGGCAATAAAGGTATATTGTCTAAAATTTTAAAGTCAAAATATTTAGATATTAAAAACTTTTTAGTACCTTCTTCCTCGGCTTTGTATTTGCTTTCTAATGCATACCAGATTTCTTTAGCCAAAGTAGTGTTTGTGTAGAGATCATATAGTCGATCGGACAATGCATTTAGAATATGCCCACTGCATATCAATTCATCTTCTTCTCGTTTCTTCCTTTCTATGCGAATTTTTTCGGTATCCTTGTTAGTTGCATCGGGAATGGGTTCCAATTTTGAATCAAGCACATAGAAGATCTTCAACGCCGTTAGAAGAAACTTGAGTTTGTCTTGCCATCTTGTAAAGTTTGCACCATCAAATCTATCGAAACGCACCAGATCTTGATTCATCATTTTGATAGTAGCAATAGTAGATTCTGACTCCATTGCAGTAAATGTCAAAGTAACGTTTGAGTTTGTTGAAAATTTAAAGCAATGAAGAAAATAAAATTGGTAATAAAAGAATATAGATATAATAAGAGGCTTGAACACGAAAATGATAACGCTATCCTCAAACGTTATTTGCCCCCTTTCCAATGCTTTTGAGGAGTTCCGGCAAATAGTTTGTAGGATTAAACAAGCCTTTGTGTGAAGAACACCAAAAGTTGTCTTGCCATCTTGTAAAGTTTGCACCATCAAATCTATCCAAACGCACCAGATCTTGATTCATCATTTTGATAGTAGCAATAGTAGATTCTGACTCCATTGCAGTAAATGTCAAAGTAACGTTTGAGTTTGTTGGAAATTTAAAGCAATGAAGAAAATAAAATTGGTAATAAAAGAATATAGATATAATAAGAGGCTTGAACACGAAAATGATAACGCTATCCTCAAACGTTATTTGCCCCCTTTCCAATGCTTTTGAGGAGTTCCGGCAAATAGTTTGTAGGATTAAACAAGCTTTTGTGTGAAGAACACCAAAAGCAAAGTGTATCTTTCACAAAGAACAAGTGAAAATAGATATAAGATTGATTATGTGATAATTTTGGGAGAATAATTTTGTAGTGGATTTCTTAATTTTCTCAAGAATGTTTTTCTTTGCAATTGGAACACCTATTTATAGGTTTTGAAGGGTTTCCACGAAATGGTGCAAAATTATGTTGAAAAGGCACCAAATTCAAAAGAAAAACGATAAAAAACGAATCCCCAATGGTCAGTTTGTATAACCATGCGATCGCATGGGCTATAACCATGCGGTCGCATAGTTATAGTGCAAGTGGCCCTCCCAGTTTCGGGAGGGCCTCATGCGGCTGCATGGGCTTAACCCGTGCGGCCGCATAGTTAAGCTCCAAAAAAAATTATTATTATTATTATTTTTTAATAATTTTGAACAACTAAAATTCTAACAATTGTATCAAAGCATGAACCAGAAAAACATCGTTCAATGTTAAAAAGAAACTAAGATTTTACAAATAAACCAAGAAATATAGACAAAAAGAGACAAAAAGCCAGGGAACTTCACACAACAACACATTAAATCTTATTCTTAACAAAATTTAAGAATAATTCTATTAAAATCTATACTAAACGGACTGCAAAAATCAACCAAGATTATGTGTCTGAAAATCTGCATATGAGAGAGAGAGAGATTACCAAACCGAACTATTGAAATTTGTACGTGGGAATTCTGGATGAGTGACCGTGGGTTATCTTCAATGCAAAATTTTGGATTTAAGCATGTAAACTTACTTTGTAAGGCCTATCTTTATATTCACGCGTAACTTCAACGCGTATATGCTTTATGGACGATAATAGTAAAGCTACGACCAGAGTTTATTCTCAATTTTTGATAAAGAATTACATAAATTTTTTCCTTTTCTTTTTAAAAACCAAAAAGATAACTTCACAAATATTTATTACTAGTCGATATGTCCAATAGCTTAGCACTAATTTTATGGAAAGATGTTACTAGTACATAATTATATGTACATAAAGGTATCCCCCCTCTCACATGGGGCCTCACTTGAATAATTTATTCATGTGGGGTCCACCCTCATGTGAGATGGTAGACACCCTTATGTAAAGAAATTATGTATCATTAGCATTTTTCAATTCCATGTGGCAATTGAATTATTGATTTCATTCATTGGAAAAAGCCCCTTGAACACCCCCCCCCCTCTCGAACGTCCAGGGGGTTGTTCAAGAAGCGACTTCCTCATTCACTATATATTATGAGTTATACTACACGAACCGCAAGGAAGACCACACACACACACACATGGGGGTGGAGATTTTTTAATTCACGCGGGACCCACTTGTCCCATGTGAGGACACGGTCATCCCCGTGGTCATCAGTGCTAGTGGAGTGGCCTAACTCATATATTATAGTACAGATAGGGGCAGGGTCCAAAGGAACAAAAATAAAAAGGGAAAAATTCATAACTAAGAGGTTAAGTCTTGCCCATTTCAAAACAAAGAACAAAGGTTTCAAATTTCAAAAATCGGATATTTGTAATTTAATTAATTAATTAGATATTTTATTAATTAAATATATTAAGGTCACATACATATACAATTTGGTCACAAATTAACGATTTACTTAGTTACATATTATTTTTCAGTTACAAATCAGAATTTTTATACGTCACACATTATTTTACAGTACAATTCAAAAATTTTATAGATCACAATCTGTTCGTCGATCACAAATAAAAAATTTATAAGTCACAATTTATTTGTCGATCATAAATCACAAATATTATAAGTCACAAATTATCAAATTATCGATCATAAATTAACAATTTTTTAGGTCAGACATTGTTTCTTGTTACAATTTATCTTTTTCATTGGTCACATATTATTTATTGGTCACAAATTAACCAATTTAATGGTTACACTCAACAAAATAATTTGTGACCACCATCAAGCCACATCTCACTACTGCCTCCAATAGTATCACTATCACCATTGTCACTAGAACCACCACCACCTCAAACAAATTAACCCATTGTAGAATCTGCAAACTCACAAAAAAAAAAAAACAAACAAACAAACAGAGACCAAAATTTCGGCAACACCTCGTCGTCACACCAACACCACTTCACAATCTAAAAACTCACAAACAAAAATAGAAGCTAAAAATCCGGCACCACCTCACTGCCATGCCAACACTGTGTCAAAACTCATAGACAAAAAATAGAAACCAAAAAATCTTGCACCACCTCATCGCCGTTCCTCCATCACCGACACAATCTCACAATCAAAAATACACAAACAAAAGCAAAAACCAAAAATCAAGTGTACTAAAAGTCACAACCACCATCTCCTCTATCACAACACCAAAATAAATAAATAAAATAAAAAATAAAATAAAATAAAAATACAGCCAGATCTCTATTGACACAATTTGAAGGTTAGAATAAAGTTTGTAAAAATGTGAAAGGTTAGAGATCATTGCTACAATTTTCCCTAAATAAAATTCATAACCCATTAGTGACTTGTATTTTTCAAAGAGGAAGATGAGCTAGTTCGTCTAAAAATAAAATAATGTTCACTTCATCTACATGAAATAAAATAGATTTTAGAGTGCATTTGTTTGCTAATATTTTTCATAAAAAAATGTATTTTTTCCACCCAAATTCATACTTTTGTATTGTTTGATTGACATTTTTTCCATAGAAGATATTTTTCTACTTTTGGTCAAGTGACCATATTTTCCTCAAAATTAAGGAATTTTGTTTTTTTTAGGAGAGCATGATTTTATTTTTCAGATAATTCATTTTCTCATCTATCCACTTTCTCTCATCTACCCACAAATAAAAAATAGACATGTATAACATTTTCTAGATCGAAAATTAAATTAATTAAACACATTGAATTGACAATTTTCATACAAATAAATTCTAG
>NC_036252.1:1104785-1111645 GCF_002742605.1 Olea europaea var. sylvestris
CCATCTGTATCTCATTCTCATCATACATCTATGAGCTCAAGCCATAATGCATTGCCTGCTGAATTAATTGATTATTTCAACCAAAATATGCCAACAGATAAAAAAAATAAAAAAAATTCAGACGAAGTAATTGAATTCTGGCGAAGGTATGAACGACGTTGGCCAGTTATATCTGCGATTGCAAAAGATCTGCTGACACCTCTGGTTAGCACTATTGTTTCGGAGTCTGCTTTTAGTGCAGGTAAAAGAGTTTTAAACGAGGTCAGGAGCTGACTGAAAGAAGATATTTTAGAAACCTTAATGTGCGTTAAGGATTGGCAGGACACTCATTTTCGACTACAAGATAAATATGTCGAAATTGCATGTCGTCAAGTAAGTGATATTTGTTTAATTATATTGATGAAATTTTTCTTTCTTATCGTTACTTTTAATTTTCTTTAAAAAATTGTACACGCTACAAAAAATTGTTCGTGTGCAATTTTTAACTCCGCCTACTGAAAATTTAAGCAGTCGGTCCCAAACCCGAATAAAGGAGGAGGGTTTATATTTTATCTATTTTAAAAAGAAAAATAAAAAAATAAAGCTTTCATATTTATTTTTTCTATCTCTTTTAGTTAAAAAAAATTACTTTTTTATTTTTCAAATTACCTAGTTGTTCTAAAAAAATTTAAAATTAAAAATGACGTCTACTCGCGAGTCGCGCTCGGCTCGGCCCACGAGCTACCCACGAGCCGCGAGCTCGTGGGCGGAGCCGAGCTCCCCCTTTTTTGGACTAGCCGAGCTCGGCTCGTGGCGAGCACGGCGAGCACTAGACGAGCTCGACTCGTGGCGAGCACGAGCCGAGCTCGTGGTTTCATGGGCCGAGCATCCCTAGCTGCCACTGCTTGTTGTCGATTTTATATCTGGCGAGTGTACGGATCGTAACAAGTAGTAAAGTAAATATTTTGAGTCTGGATTATCGTTTTCCATTAGGACTATACTTTAATACTCAATCTAATATTTCTAATTTCTATTTGATTAAAATAAACAAGAACAATCGTTGGTTATGATTTTGAATCTAACTACCTAACAATACGTGAATACACACAAAGAATAATTGAGAATTCAAATAATATATGGATATTAGGGCGGAACAAATTCACCTATTGATCACCTTTAAGTTTTAAATCAAGATTCATAAAATCTAAGGTAATGTTCGGTCGAATTCTTCTTTTGCATTCAATTACCCCTCTGTGTTCTCATTGAGCTTATTTAATTACTTCAATTTCATATCTCTATGCGAATCAAAATTAGTTAAACGAAATAGAAGTTCTAAGAATTCATTTATGACCGCAATAATTAATATAGGTATCTCTATATGTTATATTAATTTATCGAATTTTAATATGTGATCTAAACAAAGAATCTGCATCTCTACGTAATTATTGTTCACGAAATCATTGAATAATTAGCCAGAAAATTCAAAGCATTGAGAATATAAATAAAATCCACACATATAATCATAACGAACAAAAATCTCAAATAAAAGAAATAAAGGGTCTAAAATAGGTTACATTGTTCGCCTTAAAATTAGATTTAGCTACTCATAGTAATAAAAGAAAAATAAAAAGTTATTATGGAAGACATCGTCGGGTTTTAAATAAGAATATAGAATAAGAAACCAATCTTGCAACAAAGATTTTCTTCCTTTTCCACTTTATGCTTCAACCCTTGAATTGCTTGTTGTTTTTCTGTCTTGAATTCTTGTCTTTAATCTCCAAGTGTATCTTTTGCATCTCAATGCGTGAATCCCCTTCAAAAGTATGGAAAATTTGTATTTATAAGTATCTCCTCGATGCCCAAAAGTGGCGACATGGCTCTATTTTGGTGGCGCCGCAGTATTTTTATCATAACTTTTTTCTCTCGATGTCTGATTGAAACGATTCAAGATGCATTGGAAAGATAACTTAAAGTGTTACAACTTTGGTTCAAAATTATTTTCAAATTTGATCATTTTCTATGTCAAAAATGGGTTTCAATATGAGGCTAAAATCGATGCATAACTTTTTTCAGTTGGAAATTGATATGTGATCATACTTTGATTATGTTTCATCCCTTTGACATCTTTCTTTATCCAATTGACCCCGAGCACTCTCGAATTTTCATCATGAGGTTCGTCACAACTTTTGAGTATTTGCATTTTAGTCCTTAAACTTTAGATTTCTTACAACTTAGCAATTTTCTCCACTTTTGCCCACTTTTGCTTCTTCTAATTTCGTGTATTATCATTGAATTTTACCTATTCAACACCGAATGTAGCAATTGAGACCATAATTCATCCGAGAAGCAACTAAATATCAATGTTTTAAAACCTTGAATAAGTATATAAAATACACTCATCACTGCTGCTCCGGTCAACAAACCTCCCAAGTTATGATTTCCATGACCTTCAAGAATTTTTATCTATCATCTATTGTTTATCACGAATTATTCATATTATATTGGACGGCCTTATGTAAGAATTATTTCTCAGTTATTATATTTATTGTGGTATTAATTATTTTTTTAATAATTATCATTAAACTGTACTTTCTAAGTTCATCATTTTACCCTTGACCCTTATTACCTGTTTAAATTTTTGCTAATAAAATATAACAATAAAAATACTTGAATGTATGGACCAGGATAACCAAGTGAAGAATATGCAGGTGGCAGTACAAAGCAAGAGGAGGATAACCAGCCGGTGGTGGGTATCCACACGGTGGCGAGGGTGGTGGTATGCCCAATGGGTTGGATGATGATGTCTAGCTCCGACAACATATGCAGCAAAACAGTGGCAGACGCAAACATTTAGTGTTAGTGGGGCATGATCAAACTTAATAAAAAATTATGTATACTACATGAACACATACAAGTGATCATTGTAATAAATTTACAAATCTCATATATATGTAAATAACAATTCTCAAAGAATTCTAAATAATCTACATATATGAAAAATAACAATTTTCAAAGAATTTTCAAATTAAATATCGCATATGACAAAATAATCTTAACTCTCACTCTCTCAATTGTTCGGTCATCATTGTAACACTATTCTAATAAAAATGCTCAACTACCATTACTGCCCCAATCTGACTTTTGGATCTAAAACCCACCAAAAAAAATAATAATGCTTCTTAATAGTTGGTGGGTCACTTGACCCACTATGACCATATATAGGTCCGCCAGTGCAGCAAGATGAGAAAATATGCCTTTATTCTCACTATAATGCTTATCCCTTCCATTTCCCATCTTTCTTTAACTTCGGATCGAAACTACACACAACCCTCAAAAAGGGACAATGAATTGTATTAAAGCGTGAACCAGAAAAATATCATTCAATGTTAAAAAAGAAACAAAGATCTTACCCATAAATCAGGAAATATAGCCAAAAAGAGACAAAAAGCCAGAAAATCCACACAACATCACATTAAAGCTTATTTTTAACAAAATTTAAGATTAAAACCTATATTAAACAGACTGCAAAAATCAACCAAGATTATGTGTCTGAAAATCTGCATGTGAGAGAGAGAGAGAGAGAGAGAGATTGCTAAACTAAACTATTGACGTTTGTAAGTGAGAATTCTGGATGAGTGACCGTGGGTGGATGTTGGGAAATTTTCAACACCGAGGAAAATGGAGAAGAACTAAGATAGATAATATCAAGAAGATGAAGATGAATAAAAAAATATTATGAAAATGAAAGCTTAAACACGACATTAAATCGTTGTCCTCAAACGATATTTATCATCTCTTGGTAATAATTTCGGTGCTTAAAGGGTCTCGCGGCAAACGGTTTGTAGGATTAATCAAGCCTTGATGTAGAGAAACACAAAAGCACAAGCATTTCTCTACCCGAACTTGAAGAACACAAAGGGAATTGAATATGGAAGAAGAAGCATTTATCCTTGTATTGTGGAATTAATGGCAAGATCATAATATAATCAAGTGTTTTTCCATTAAATTCTTATGATAAAAAACCACCTATGTATAGTCATGGGATGAGGCCATACGAAGTGGTGCCAAAACAAATAAAAATCCGCCAGAAAACCAGTCGAAAAATCGTCTAAAAAATGATCTAACAGTGGGATTTAACTGCCGCATGGTTCATGCTAGCAAAGGGCCTGCAGTTTCAGAAATAGGCCATGTGACAGCATGGCCAAATGGCCCATGCGGTCGCATGGGCTTAATTGGCTGCCACCGGTCCACATTTTCGTTCCAATCTCGTCCACTCCATTCCACGCATGTTTATTGTTTTGAACAACAAATTTTCATCAATTCCCCACTTGTTCAAAATTCAATAAACTCTCATATTCAAAATATACAATACTCATGCTTCAGGATTAGATATCTTTTGATTTAAATCTAACTATAGTG
Source organism: Olea europaea var. sylvestris (assembly GCF_002742605.1). NCBI lineage: Eukaryota > Viridiplantae > Streptophyta > Magnoliopsida > Lamiales > Oleaceae > Olea > Olea europaea. The sequence continues at coordinate 1,109,184 of NC_036252.1, forward strand.
TAATCCAAACAAAGTAAATTCGGAATAAAAGGTAGCATAAAGCTTTGAACCGATTATTCCATGTGACAATACCAGTAAGGAAACACACGCGAGCATTACGTGTTCTCAAGTTCTTAATCTCGCTTAGCGCTCATATGGCCTTATGCCTATCATTTTCAACAACTTTTAAGAGAAAAACTCCAACTTTCTCGAAATTTGTTTAGGAAAAGTTCTTCCAATACCTTCGTTACTTTTAGAGGTACTTGTGTTTTAGCACTGAACTTCATTAAGAGCTTTAATGCTTAACCCTCACTTCAGTAACAACCAGCATTATTTTAATTAGGATAGAATTATTGCGAATTTTTATAATGCTGAAACTATCCACATATCGAATGACTTGTCGTTACCATTTGAACCTGTAAATTACCTTTTAAGTAATGATAGGTAGGGTTGCCTTCATTGGTGGACCTTCATAGTTTAGGAGTTTTAACCTCATCCTACTCAAAATAGATGTCACTAAAACTCTATTTAGTGGTTTAAAGTATCCGCTACGTCTTTATGAAAATTATTCCATATTTGATAATTTCCTTATTAAGTTACGTCTAAGACTTATATGTTTAGACTTGACTTGGTATCTTATCAAACATTGTTAGCCAATGATTCATTTGATAGATACAACTTGTCACTGTCAAGAAATCTTTTATGAAGCCACATACTTCTCACTCGCTTTATTTATATCCAAACATGATTGGAAGATTTCTATCTATCAATCATTATACTAGTCGATCCCTTTTATGGGTATTCACTTCTTATTATTGAGTCATTACAATGATTTGCAATAGCATGAATATTCTTTAAATATTCAAATTGTTTTGCAAATGCCATAATCAGCTTTCATCCAATTTAGACTTAGTGTATCCATCCTTATAATTATATATAAGGTTTTTCCATCTTTTCTCTTTTATAGATATATTTCTATGATTAAAAGGTTTAGGGAACTTTAACATTTATATTAAGTTACCACCACAATTCTTTAATTAGGAATTCTTATGTAATATTGTAATATTGCATTCACACGTTTTTGAACTTCTCTTATAACTTCACAAGCATTAAAGTTAACCCCCACATTTGGGATTATTTTAGAATTTATCAACATGATAACCCCACATTTGGGATTATACGTGAACTTAGAGTTCATCAATATGTCAATCCCCACATTTAGGATTTTACTTGAACATGTGGTTCCTTAAACTCATTCATAGTTTAATTTACTCTGATAACATTCGTGAAAGTTTAAGTATATTCAGATAGTGGTCGTTAAGTCACAATGACCTTCAATCCAACTATCTTTAGTTTTGATCACACAATTTGATCGAGGTCATCTCATAGACCATTAATATTTTTTCAAGCATAAATCAACTCAATTGGTTCCACAATTGAAGTCAAATTCATCAATGAATAAGACTAAACATCTTCATTCACAAGATTTACTATTTCTCCAAACATAAGCGACTTATCGCTTTTTGACATAAGATAATATTGTATCATATCAAACTATGATGTACATGTTCACCTTATTCATATTTGGACAAAATCACGTTTTGTCATAATCATATGCAAACTCAAATTTTGCTTTATAAGATGTTTCCATGTCTTAATAATTTCGCAAGCACTTTCTACTAGAACAAGTCACAAATTTGTCATGCTTTATTTTCTCAATAAATATGGAAAAAGCACCAAAAGAACCAATCCAAAATTAATCAATTAGACCGTTACTTGATTCTCTCTTTCCATATTTTCCACTCCCTTTAATAAATTTAATGTGAGTAAACAGATGCAGCCATTTATGTACAGTCAAGTTCTCATGATTTCATTCATTATTTCTAACAACTTTTCATGTCAGAATCATCATTTAGTAAAACTGTTTTAAATCAATAATTTATTGATCAACACCCTTTAATGGATTTTAATGGAAAGGATACAATTCTCTAATGTCATTTATTCCCAAAGAAATCGACAACCATTAGGGATCAGAATAGATGATTAAAGTTACCAATAGAAATAGGTTTTATGACAAGCAAAGAATTATGCATGCAACAGACATAAGTGAAAGGATGTGCACTTTCTTTTAAACTTATAATTAACTGCCAATTAACTAAAAATAGTTACTAATACATGAAAGAATGCATATTCCTTCAACAAAACATATGCATTACGAACCTTTAAATGCAAACGTATTTACAAGCATGTATTTAATTAAAAGACAATTAATGTTTGAACATTTATTCAAACCATAAACACATAAATAGATTGTCTCATCTTTAACAAACTCATGCACTTTTCAAATTCATATTCAACAAAGATGTAAACACAACGGTTGGCCTATCAAACATGCTCATGCCCGTTCACAAATGAGGACAATTAACTGCCAAACAATCCATGCATCAAACAATGTTCATTTAGTGAGTTTTGTCCTTTTCCAG
>NC_036252.1:1122434-1130917 GCF_002742605.1 Olea europaea var. sylvestris
GTCAATGGAGTCCAAGAATCCAAAGCAATATGTAAATACTGCCAACAAAGATTGGCATGGCAAAGAGAAATTGGTACCACCCATCTCAACCGTCATTATAAAGTATGTGCGGCCAAACACGGACTTATTCCAGGCTGTCAAACACAATTGCAATTTGGTAATCCAGACGTCGATGGTTCTACTGCACCTCTATCCACATGGGTGTATTCGGAGGAGAAAGCTCGAACCGGAATGGTGAAGCTTGTTGCTGGTGCTGAGTTGCCTTTGGCATTAATTGACAACCAACTACGTCTCGTATGTGAAAGAATATCTGCAGTCAAGGTACGTTGGGGTAAGTCGAAACACTCTTCGTTCTAATACAATACAATATTTTACTTCAACAAAACAACAATTAATTATGGATTTGCAAAAATATGGGGATATCATATCTTTAACTTCAGATATATGGGAATGGATTAATAAAAGAGCATATATAGCTGCAACTGCACATTATATAGACCCACTTTGGTGCATTCATATAAAAATAATTACTTTTAGAATTATTGAGTTTCCTCACAACGCTAATAATATATTTAATGCTATTATTAGTATTGTTAGAGAATATCATTGCGAAGGTAAAATTCGTTCATTTACTTTCGATAATGCTAGTGTTAATAAAGTAGCTGCTGAAAAATTGCATAGCGTACTACAGCCTGATTTTGGTGGATATTTGTTTCATATTCGTTGTGTATGTTATATTTTGAATTTAATTGTCCAAGATAGTTTAAAATATATAAATGATGAATTTCAAAATATTAGGAACGCGCACGCACGCGCGCGCGCACACACACACACACACACACACACATACATACATATATATATATATATATATCACAATCTCTCCAAGTAGAAAACAAGTATTTGAGGATTATTGTGTTGAAATAGGAGTGTAAAATGTTAAAATATTTGTTAGCGACGTAGGTCATAGGTGGAACTCTACTTATTATTAAACTCATGTGAAGGTTTTGAACATTTAATAACTGACTTTTATAACAATAGACATGTTAAAAGTGATGACGAGAGTATATTGACTGAACGTGATTGGTATTTAGCTTTGAAAGTTAAAAAAAAGTTTTGACATCTTTTTATGAAACCACTAAAATTTTATCGGGCATTTACTATCCCACCAGTTTATGGTGTTTGAACGTTTTTATATAATTGCAAAAATATTTCATAAATACAGAAATGACCCTAATTTTAGTGAAATTATAATTGCTATGGAATTAAAATTTAGAAAATATTGGGAAGATTTGCCTTTGTTATTTCCTTTAGCATGCGTGATGGACCCCCGATATAATTTATCGGGAACTAAATATATAATTGATCAAATTTCAAACACCTTAACATTTGATACACCTATCTCATATAGAAATTTAGAGCAAACATTATGTGAAATGTATGAATTATATGCGAACCAAATGGGTACCAATATTAATCGAGTACCATCTGCACCTACTCCTTCCACTGAAATTGAAGAAGAAGATGCGAAAATATTTAATTTATTTCAAGGCATTAATTCGTATAGATTTGATTCATCTGCAATGTGTTCATCTACTACCACTGCCACTGTCATGTCATCACCATCTGTATCTCATTCTCATCATACATCTATGAGCTCAAGCCATAATGCATTGCCTGCTGAATTAATTGATTATTTCAACCAAAATATGCCAACAGATAAAAAAAATAAAAAAAATTCAGACGAAGTAATTGAATTCTGGCGAAGGTATGAACGACGTTGGCCAGTTATATCTGCGATTGCAAAAGATCTGCTGACACCTCTGGTTAGCACTATTGTTTCGGAGTCTGCTTTTAGTGCAGGTAAAAGAGTTTTAAACGAGGTCAGGAGCTGACTGAAAGAAGATATTTTAGAAACCTTAATGTGCGTTAAGGATTGGCAGGACACTCATTTTCGACTACAAGATAAATATGTCGAAATTGCATGTCGTCAAGTAAGTGATATTTGTTTAATTATATTGATGAAATTTTTCTTTCTTATCGTTACTTTTAATTTTCTTTAAAAAATTGTACACGCTACAAAAAATTGTTCGTGTGCAATTTTTAACTCCGCCTACTGAAAATTTAAGTAGTCGGTCCCAAACCCGAATAAAGGAGGAGGGTTTATATTTTATCTATTTTAAAAAGAAAAATAAAAAAATAAAGCTTTCATATTTATTTTTTCTATCTCTTTTAGTTAAAAAAAATTACTTTTTTATTTTTCAAATTACCTAGTTGTTCTAAAAAAATTTAAAATTAAAAATGACGTCTACTCGCGAGTCGCGCTCGGCTCGGCCCACGAGCTACCCACGAGCCACGAGCTCGTGGGCGGAGCCGAGCTCGCCCTTTTTTGGACTAGCCGAGCTCGGCTCGTGGCGAGCACGGCGAGCACTAGACGAGCTCGACTCGTGGCGAGCACGAGCCGAGCTCGTGGTTTCATGGGCCGAGCATCCCTAGCTGCCACTGCTTGTTGTCGATTTTATATCTGGCGAGTGTACGGATCGTAACAAGTAGTAAAGTAAATATTTTGAGTCTGGATTATCGTTTTCCATTAGGACTATACTTTAATACTCAATCTAATATTTCTAATTTCTATTTGATTAAAATAAACAAGAACAATCGTTGGTTATGATTTTGAATCTAACTACCTAACAATACGGGAATACACACAAAGAATAATTGAGAATTCAAATAATATATGGATATTAGGGCGGAACAAATTCACCTATTGATCACCTTTAAGTTTTAAATCAAGATTCATAAAATCTAAGGTAATGTTCGGTCGAATTCTTCTTTTGCATTCAATTACCCCTCTGTGTTCTCATTGAGCTTATTTAATTACTTCAATTTCATATCTCTATGCGAATCAAAATTAGTTAAACGAAATAGAAGTTCTAAGAATTCATTTATGACCGCAATAATTAATATAGGTATCTCTATATGTTATATTAATTTATCGAATTTTAATATGTGATCTAAACAAAGAATCTGCATCTCTACGTAATTATTGTTCACGAAATCATTGAATAATTAGCCAGAAAATTCAAAGCATTGAGAATATAAATAAAATCCACACATATAATCATAACGAACAAAAATCTCAAATAAAAGAAATAAAGGGTCTAAAATAGGTTACATTGTTCGCCTTAAAATTAGATTTAGCTACTCATAGTAATAAAAGAAAAATAAAAAGTTATTATGGAAGACATCGTCGGGTTTTAAATAAGAATATAGAATAAGAAACCAATCTTGCAACAAAGATTTTCTTCCTTTTCCACTTTATGCTTCAACCCTTGAATTGCTTGTTGTTTTTCTGTCTTGAATTCTTCTCTTTAATCTCCAAGTGTATCTTTTGCATCTCAATGCGTGAATCCCCTTCAAAAGTATGGAAAATTTGTATTTATAAGTATCTCCTCGATGCCCAAAAGTGGCGACATGGCTCTATTTTGGTGGCGTCGCAGTATTTTTATCATAACTTTTTTCTCTCGATGTCTGATTGAAACGATTCAAGATGCATTGGAAAGATAACTTAAAGTGTTACAACTTTGGTTCAAAATTATTTTCAAATTTGATCATTTTCTATGTCAAAAATGGGTTTCAATATGAGGCTAAAATCGATGCATAACTTTTTTCAGTTGGAAATTGATATGTGATCATACTTTGATTATGTTTCATCCCTTTGACGTCTTTCTTTATCCAATTGACCCCGAGCACTCTCGAATTTTCATCATGAGGTTCGTCACAACTTTTGAGTATTTGCATTTTAGTCCTTAAACTTTAGATTTCTTACAACTTAGCAATTTTCTCCACTTTTGCCCACTTTTGCTTCTTCTAATTTCGTGTATTATCATTGAATTTTACCTATTCAACACCGAATGTAGCAATTGAGACCATAATTCATCCGAGAAGCAACTAAATATCAATGTTTTAAAACCTTGAATAAGTATATAAAATACACTCATCACTGCTGCTCCGGTCAACAAACCTCCCAAGTTATGATTTCCATGACCTTCAAGAATTTTTATCTATCATCTATTGTTTATCACGAATTATTCATATTATATTGGACGGCCTTATGTAAGAATTATTTCTCAGTTATTATATTTATTGTGGTATTAATTATTTTTTTAATAATTATCATTAAACTGTACTTTCTAAGTTCATCATTTTACCCTTGACCCTTATTACCTGTTTAAATTTTTGCTAATAAAATATAACAATAAAAATACTTGAATGTATGGACCAGGATAACCAAGTGAAGAATATGCAGGTGGCAGTACAAAGCAAGAGGAGGATAACCAGCCGGTGGTGGGTATCCACACGGTGGCGAGGGTGGTGGTATGCCCAATGGGTTGGATGATGATGTCTAGCTCCGACAACATATGCAGCAAAACAGTGGCAGACGCAAACATTTAGTGTTAGTGGGGCATGATCAAACTTAATAAAAAATTATGTATACTACATGAACACATACAAGTGATCATTGTAATAAATTTACAAATCTCATATATATGTAAATAACAATTCTCAAAGAATTCTAAATAATCTACATATATGATAAATAATAATTTTCAAAGAATTTTCAAATTAAATATCGCATATGACAAAATAATCTTAACTCTCACTCTCTCAATTGTTCGGTCATCATTGTAACACTATTCTAATAAAAATGCTCAACTACCATTACTGCCCCAATCTGACTTTTGGATCTAAAACCCACCAAAAAAAATAATAATGCTTCTTAATAGTTGGTGGGTCACTTGACCCACTATGACCATATATAGGTCCGCCAGTGCAGCAAGATGAGAAAATATGCCTTTATTCTCACTATAATGCTTATCCCTTCCATTTCCCATCTTTCTTTAACTTCGGATCGAAACTACACACAACCCTCAAAAAGGGACAATGAATTGTATTAAAGCGTGAACCAGAAAAATATCATTCAATGTTAAAAAAGAAACAAAGATCTTACCCATAAATCAGGAAATATAGCCAAAAAGAGACAAAAAGCCAGAAAATCCACACAACATCACATTAAAGCTTATTTTTAACAAAATTTAAGATTAAAACCTATATTAAACAGACTGCAAAAATCAACCAAGATTATGTGTCTGAAAATCTGCATGTGAGAGAGAGAGAGAGAGAGAGAGATTGCTAAACTAAACTATTGACGTTTGTAAGTGAGAATTCTGGATGAGTGACCGTGGGTGGATGTTGGGAAATTTTCAACACCGAGGAAAATGGAGAAGAACTAAGATAGATAATATCAAGAAGATGAAGATGAATAAAAAAATATTATGAAAATGAAAGCTTAAACACGACATTAAATCGTTGTCCTCAAACGATATTTATCATCTCTTGGTAATAATTTCGGTGCTTAAAGGGTCTCGCGGCAAACGGTTTGTAGGATTAATCAAGCCTTGATGTAGAGAAACACAAAAGCACAAGCATTTCTCTACCCGAACTTGAAGAACACAAAGGGAATTGAATATGGAAGAAGAAGCATTTATCCTTGTATTGTGGAATTAATGGCAAGATCATAATATAATCAAGTGTTTTTCCATTAAATTCTTATGATAAAAAACCACCTATGTATAGTCATGGGATGAGGCCATACGAAGTGGTGCCAAAACAAATAAAAATCCGCCAGAAAACCAGTCGAAAAATCGTCGAAAAAATGATCTAACAGTGGGATTTAACTGCCGCATGGTTCATGCTAGCAAAGGGCCTGCAGTTTCAGAAATAGGCCATGTGACAGCATGGCCAAATGGCCCATGCGGTCGCATGGGCTTAATTGGCTGCCACCGGTCCACATTTTCGTTCCAATCTCGTCCACTCCATTCCACGCATGTTTATTGTTTTGAACAACAAATTTTCATCAATTCCCCACTTGTTCAAAATTCAATAAACTCTCATATTCAAAATATACAATACTCATGCTTCAGGATTAGATATCTTTTGATTTAAATCTAACTATAGTGTAATCCAAACAAAGTAAATTCGGAATAAAAGGTAGCATAAAGCTTTGAACCGATTATTCCATGTGACAATACCAGTAAGGAAACACACGCGAGCATTACGTGTTCTCAAGTTCTTAATCTCGCTTAGCGCTCATATGGCCTTATGCCTATCATTTTCAACAACTTTTAAGAGAAAAACTCCAACTTTCTCGAAATTTGTTTAGGAAAAGTTCTTCCAATACCTTCGTTACTTTTAGAGGTACTTGTGTTTTAGCACTGAACTTCATTAAGAGCTTTAATGCTTAACCCTCACTTCAGTAACAACCAGCATTATTTTAATTAGGATAGAATTATTGCGAATTTTTATAATGCTGAAACTATCCACATATCGAATGACTTGTCGTTACCATTTGAACCTGTAAATTACCTTTTAAGTAATGATAGGTAGGGTTGCCTTCATTGGTGGACCTTCATAGTTTAGGAGTTTTAACCTCATCCTACTCAAAATAGATGTCACTAAAACTCTATTTAGTGGTTTAAAGTATCCGCTACGTCTTTATGAAAATTATTCCATATTTGATAATTTCCTTATTAAGTTACGTCTAAGACTTATATGTTTAGACTTGACTTGGTATCTTATCAAACATTGTTAGCCAATGATTCATTTGATAGATACAACTTGTCACTGTCAAGAAATCTTTTATGAAGCCACATACTTCTCACTCGCTTTATTTATATCCAAACATGATTGGAAGATTTCTATCTATCAATCATTATACTAGTCGATCCCTTTTATGGGTATTCACTTCTTATTATTGAGTCATTACAATGATTTGCAATAGCATGAATATTCTTTAAATATTCAAATTGTTTTGCAAATGCCATAATCAGCTTTCATCCAATTTAGACTTAGTGTATCCATCCTTATAATTATATATAAGGTTTTTCCATCTTTTCTCTTTTATAGATATATTTCTATGATTAAAAGGTTTAGGGAACTTTAACATTTATATTAAGTTACCACCACAATTCTTTAATTAGGAATTCTTATGTAATATTGTAATATTGCATTCACACGTTTTTGAACTTCTCTTATAACTTCACAAGCATTAAAGTTAACCCCCACATTTGGGATTATTTTAGAATTTATCAACATGATAACCCCACATTTGGGATTATACGTGAACTTAGAGTTCATCAATATGTCAATCCCCACATTTAGGATTTTACTTGAACATGTGGTTCCTTAAACTCATTCATAGTTTAATTTACTCTGATAACATTCGTGAAAGTTTAAGTATATTCAGATAGTGGTCGTTAAGTCACAATGACCTTCAATCCAACTATCTTTAGTTTTGATCACACAATTTGATCGAGGTCATCTCATAGACCATTAATATTTTTTCAAGCATAAATCAACTCAATTGGTTCCACAATTGAAGTCAAATTCATCAATGAATAAGACTAAACATCTTCATTCACAAGATTTACTATTTCTCCAAACATAAGCGACTTATCGCTTTTTGACATAAGATAATATTGTATCATATCAAACTATGATGTACATGTTCACCTTATTCATATTTGGACAAAATCACGTTTTGTCATAATCATATGCAAACTCAAATTTTGCTTTATAAGATGTTTCCATGTCTTAATAATTTCGCAAGCACTTTCTACTAGAACAAGTCACAAATTTGTCATGCTTTATTTTCTCAATAAATATGGAAAAAGCACCAAAAGAACCAATCCAAAATTAATCAATTAGACCGTTACTTGATTCTCTCTTTCCATATTTTCCACTCCCTTTAATAAATTTAATGTGAGTAAACAGATGCAGCCATTTATGTACAGTCAAGTTCTCATGATTTCATTCATTATTTCTAACAACTTTTCATGTCAGAATCATCATTTAGTAAAACTGTTTTAAATCAATAATTTATTGATCAACACCCTTTAATGGATTTTAATGGAAAGGATACAATTCTCTAATGTCATTTATTCCCAAAGAAATCGACAACCATTAGGGATCAGAATAGATGATTAAAGTTACCAATAGAAATAGGTTTTATGACAAGCAAAGAATTATGCATGCAACAGACATAAGTGAAAGGATGTGCACTTTCTTTTAAACTTATAATTAACTGCCAATTAACTAAAAATAGTTACTAATACATGAAAGAATGCATATTTCCTTCAACAAAACATATGCATTACGAACCTTTAAATGCAAACGTATTTACAAGCATGTATTTAATTAAAAGACAATTAATGTTTGAACATTTATTCAAACCATAAACACATAAATAGATTGTCTCATCTTTAACAAACTCATGCACTTTTCAAATTCATATTCAACAAAGATGTAAACACAACGGTTGGCCTATCAAACATGCTCATGCCCGTTCACAAATGAGGACAATTAACTGCCAAACAATCCATGCATCAAACAATGTTCATTTAGTGAGTTTTGTCCTTTTCCAG
>NC_036252.1:1131274-1133883 GCF_002742605.1 Olea europaea var. sylvestris
GGTTTGTAGGATTAATCAAGTCTTGATGTAAAGAAACACAAAAGCACAAGCATTTCTCCACCTGAACTTGAAGAACACAAAGGGAATTGAATATGGAAGAAGAAGCATTTATCCTTGTATTGTGGAATTAATGGCAAGATCATAATATAATCAAGTGTTTTTCCATTAAATTCTTATGATAAAAAACCACCTATGTATAGTCATGGAACGAGGCCATACGAAGTGGTGCCAAAACAAATGAAAAGCTGCCAAAAAACCAACCGAGAAATCGGTGAAAAAATGATCTAACAGTCGGATTTAACTACCCCATGGTTCATGCCAGCAAAAGGCTTGCAGTTTCGGTAATGGTCGCATGGCCAAATGGCCCATGCGGTCGCATGGGCTTAATTGGTTGCCACCAGTCCACATTTTCCTTCCAATCTCGTCCATTCCATTTTACGCATGTTTATTGTTTTGAACAACAAATTTGCATCTGTGGGTATCTTCAATACAAAATTTGGATTTGAGCTTGTAAACTTACTTTGTCTTAGTCTATCTTTACATTCACGCGTAACTTCAACGCATATATCTTTATGGACGATAATGGTAAACTACAACGAAAGTTTATTCTCAATTTTTGATAAAGAATTACATAAATTTTTCTCCTTTTTTTTAAAAACCAAAAAGATAACTTCACAAATATTTATTTACTAGTCGATATGTCCAATAGCGTAGCATTAATTCCATGTGGCAGCCGAACTATTGGTTTCATTCAATATATATTATAGTACAGACAGGGGTAGGGTCCTGAAGGAAAATAAAAAAATAATAATTATTGGGCTGATAATCCCACTAAAATGTAAGTGGACTTTGGGGACGACACAGCCTTGCCTGACAAACAAATTACATATATAGCTCAAATTAAGTTGAGTTGTCTATAAATTGTCATAGATCACTGAGAAAATTAAATTATTATTAATCAATTATACTTAATAGTACTGATGATATGATCTTTTTTTGAACTTTATACGTGATTTGAATTTTAAATTTGTTTCTGAAACCCCCAAAAAAATCTTAACTCGTGTTATTTTTATTTCAATTTGCATTTGTAAAAATGCTTAGTTTTGGACTAAACAGTTTCAAATGTTTTAATTGAAAAATAGGTCAAAATTGTTTAAATAAAACTGTCTACAAACTTACTTTCGATGGTAATAAATAACGTTCCGTTTTAAATTTATTTATTCTTATTGATGGATATATATGCATAAAAACGTCATTACTTCAAAACGTCTTAACCTTTCATTTTTTGGTATTTTCACCCCTATTTTCACATTTCATTACGGAAAATGTCATCTTCATCCAATTTCTCAATAAAAAAATGTAAAATAACAAATGTACCCTCCTAGTTAAATTAAAAAAAAAAAAAAGAATAAATAAAGTACAAATTGAATTATACTCCTAAACTTTTTAAAAAACTACAAATGAGTACAAATAAATTATTAGAAAGGTAATTAGCACAAAACATCCATACCTTTCAATATTAATGTGCAAAATGTTCCTACTTTTTATTTTTGACATTTTTACCATTATTTTTACATTACATTGTGAAAATCATCATTTTAGCAATGTTCTCGATAAAAATATATAAAATGACGAATATACCATCTTATGTAAATAAAAAAAATGCAACTCTATTCCCAAAATTTTCAAAAAAGTGCAAATAAATTTTAAATAAATAATTAAAAAGAGAAAGCATTTTTTAATTTTTAATTATTTATTTGAAATTTGTTTGTATTTCTTTTTTTAAAAAATGATAGTATAGTTGCAATTTGTTCATTATATTTGTTTTATTTAAATAGGAATGTATGTTCGTCATTTTACAACTTTTAATTGAAAAAGATGATGAAAATAATGATTTTCGCAATGAAATGTGAAAATAATGATGAAATGCCAAAAAAATGAAAGGTATAGACGTTTTGTACAATAATATTGAAAGATAAAGACGGTTTGTGCTAATTACCATAATTTACTTGGACTCATTTACAGTTTTTTAAAAAGTTTGGGAGTATAATTGTAATTTGTTCTTAATTTTCTTTTTTTTGTTTTAATGTTTTATTTAAATAGGAGGGCATGTATGTCATTCCATAATTTTTTATTTATTGAGAATTTGATGAAAATAATATTTTTCTCAATGAAAGGTGAAAATGTCAAAAAATCAAAGGTATGGATGACTTGCACAATAACTTTGACAGATAAAAGACTTTTTTGCTAATTATTATATATATCCCTCTTCTCTTAAAAGAATGAATCCTGCATTTAGAATTCATTCATGAAGTATTTGTTTGTTTTCCATTTTATCCCTTCAATAAATATCCTAGATTTTATCTAGAGAAAAAGATAAAGGGTAATATAGTTTTTCCCTCGTAGCCACGCTTTTTGACTCTTCTTATGCTTCTATATTCCTCTTAAAGGATATGGGTAGTTTTTTTTCTCATCTTCATCCAATATCACCTATCTCTATTTTCACATGCTATTTTTCTTACACAAACAACCATTACCTCATCCATTTTTACACTCGAACTCAAAAACTATCCATCCAATTCTTCGATCTTCAAGTCTTCACACTCTTT